>NC_086069.1:7758402-8061432 GCF_948474715.1 Cydia amplana | reverse complement strand
ACCAGTGTTTAAAGTTTTAACAGATACGTCAGTTGCATATTATGATTAAATAAGTTTTACAATCTTGTAAATTCAAAATTGTGTTAGTAGGTAGCATTTATTTCAAAAAAGTGTTAAAAAAAATTTAATATCTAAAGTATCTAAACTGACCTCATTTAGATTGCCTAACTTAGTAGAATGTTCATATCCTGTAAATACTTACTGGTAATAACAGTCTGTATCATTTTCTGCTGCACAAATGTCTGTCTTATTACGTTCGTTTGTCTCTAATGCATCTCGGAATAGGTTAGAATGGGTATAAGAGCAGAAGAAAAAGAAAAATAAAGCATTTCTAACCAGCTTTCATTGATGAACGACACTACTTTGGGCTAAAAATTGTTGCATTATGATATAATTTTCTCAAAAAAATATAGTGAGCAATAAAAATGATATAAAAAAACAATCTTAAATAAATATTTGAAAGAGCCGTAAATATTTATTCAACAGCCATACGCCTACTATTTTACAATGATATAGTGTGAATTAAAATTATTATGAATGCTGACTGGATTTTTGAAACTTATTTGTCAGTTAAAATTTTCACAGTTTTTTCTGATTAATTAGGTTAAATTAGGCCAATAAAAAACTTGTCTTTATTTTTTTGCACTACGTAACCCGATTTCAGCAGATTTTCTATACCTATGCCCTATGCCCATTTAGAACAATACCACATATTTTGATACATTCAAGTTAAGGTTAATAAGTAAGGGTAATATTTAATAAGTAAAGGCAAGTAAAGGTAATAAGTTGCCAAAAGAAACTAAAGCCGAAACTAATTCCAACACCTTCAGTCGCCAAGTAAAGAAATTGCTACTCAAAAAGACAGTGTACAGTGTAAAGGAATACCTAAATAATGAGTACTGACTCCACCGTAAACATGTAATTTTAACTGTTTAAGTAATTTAAGTAATTATATCTGTAAATTGAAAATTAATAATGTTTAAGGCATGTCCTACTAATTCTATAGGTAAATAATTTAATTAATCATGTGGATATTTTGACGATCTTGATATGTATTCATCTTTATATTCGATTGTAATAAAAACATGTAATACATATTGAGAAATAAATGAATCTAAATCTAAATCTAAGGTATGTAACCTATCGTCATGCATTTCTTGCTTTTGGTGTAAGTGTAGTAAATTAAATTAGCAACGGCTTCAGTGGCGAGATTCTAGTGACTCGTTAGGTATAAGGTTAGGTTAGGTCATGTACTTAATATAACTAATTTAATATTTAGCGGTTGCTTTTATAGGAGAAGGGAAACATCGTGAGAAAATCAGAATCAGAATACCGATAAGGCCTTGTTTTCCTTGGCAGTCGCTTTCTAGGTATTTTTTATTACGATGCAATCTGAAAGCATTAAGGAGGAGTACGTGAAAGAGGGACGTAATTATAAAATAAGTACAAATATCAACCAATATTTGGTGTGTCCGACACATATTTTTAAATAAGTATAATCCATTCCATTTAATCCATTGTAATAGGTACCTAAGAATGAAGTAATCTTCAGTAAATAAATGTTACTCTAGCTAACTACCTATCAATTAAACTGGATTTAATTATGTAAATATAATAAGTTTTGTTCTTGACTAGATCTTAATCGTACATTCGGCTCTACCAACACGTGTGTTTTTCCTAGAGGTTTCTTCTTTTATCCCCTTCTCATCTTTTTATTGACTTTTGTGGTTATGAGAAACCTTTTAGTTTTGTTTCGTCCATGCTTGACTTTTAGTTTTGCTATTTTCGTTGGACTTTTTGACGATGTCCGTATTCCAATTAGGAATTTAGATAACTTTCTTTTCAACAATTCTTCTGTGTCCGAATCTCTGACTGCGCGAGTTGAGATTTCTGTGACTGGGTGTTCGATGCACGGCCTGTAATCTGTGTTAAAAATTAATATAACTGGGTTATCAAAACTGTGTACATAAAACAAAGGTGAACCGTTTTTAATATTTCATAAGTAAAACAAAGATTAACTAATCGAAACTAATACACAGCTCAGGTAAGAAAGCACATCAAATATTTTATGTTGGTAATTCATAATAATCAATCAGATTTATATAGAGTTACACCAAGAAAAGTCTGCAGCGATTTTGATAGCCAACGCAGTGCAAGTGTTATTTTAAACGTCAAACGTCTATGAAATTATGACGTATAAATAACACTTTCACTGCGTGGGCTGTCAAAATCGCTGCAGACTTTTCTTGGTCTAACTCTAATATGTTTTCCCATTTCTTTTAATAACTTTATTTTCTTTTCCTTTTGTAAGAATTTGATATGTTTTCTGAAAGAGCTACGAATTTGTATGATTCCATGTACATATGTATATTTTTTAAATCAAATTTCTATTACACCTTATGTGTATAATTGCATGAATTCTATAGTAATTTAAATTGTATTTTTTTTTCTTATTTTCTCGTAATGCATGTTAATTATAAGCCGTATTTTTTTTTTAAAAGATGTGTCCCGCCGAGTATGTTGCCGGTCCCATATTGGGATACCCTCCTCCAATTGAGGGGGGGATTTAAATCATCTCGGGGCAGAGGTGTAGGGTTGGAGCCGGTGCATGTAGCTTATCTTATTTATTTATTAGCTTATTTTATCTTTATCTTATCTGAAACCAGGCCAATGCCTGATTAAGGAGAAAACATTTTTCACTCGTGGTCACAGTTATACTAATGAAAGTAATGAATGTTTAAATTACCTATCATAAAAGTGGCGTAGGTACCTACTGTGATTTTGCCAGATGATGTTTTATATCACAATCTTCACAATATAAGGTACTTATAAAGTAGACATTTCTTACTCGTTTTGTGGTCACAATTATACTCGTGAACATCGCAAGTGTCGAGAAAGAGGCGTGCGGTGCGGTTGTCCGGCGCGATGCCGTACAGTGGCGCACCGTCGTGCACGCATGACACCGCCAGTGCGCAGTGGTCTTGTTCGTCCTTGGCAACCCAAAAACTTAATAAGTTTGATGATCCAATATCTAATCCATTAGGTACTTTAGCTGGAATGCTTTTAGGAAATTTTAGTGACACGGCCTATACGCTAACTAATCCTATATTCTGGTCACATCGTAAATATTTATTTTAGGTGTGTTGTTACTTTTTAGTTAATAAGATAAGATATTTACTTTCAAGTGAGTCGAAGCGCAGCGAAAAATCATTAAGGCTGAAAATGTAATAATATTTTGAATAACAAATATATTTTAATACGAAATTATCCTCAAGACAAAATTCAGTGTGAATGTGTTAAATATAAATATCTATTACTTACTAAGAGTTATCCTCTGTATCATAATAATCATTCAAATCCTTTTGGTACTGTATTTTACATGAAGCCTTTATTAACTACTTAATTAACTTAATAGGTACAGTAAAAATGCTGCAGCTGTCGATTGCATTATATTTTGATGCCCATTTAATAGTAAAGTAAAATTATTATTGAGATGATTATTTAAAAAAAGTCAATGATTTAAGGTTAAGATATCACAATATACCAACACATTGTATTCGCACGCGCTTAAGTTTTGAAATGCTTTTTATGACTTTGTGCCTAGAAAAGCAGACTATAAAAATAAAAACATAACTAGGTGAGTGGTAATGTTTCGTCGGTGTAAATAAATCTAACTTGTAAGTATGCAGGTTTTGTTATTCGCCAATTCTAAAGTTGAATAAATATCAAACAAAATTATTATTTATTTTTACTACGAACTTATGAGTAAAGTACTAAAAACATTAAACTCATGCAGTAGGTAGTAGCGGGTGGTTTGGTAGCCGGCAGCTCTAGAAGATGATCGTAATAGACCAAACTAGACATATGGTTAACTAGGTGCAGTTAACCATATGTCTAGTTTGGCCTGGTAGTGGATCAGTCCTAACACTCCTTCCTTCCAAACTCTTTCCCAATAAAACAACGTTTCATAGCTCGTTTTTAATTAATTCAGCTTTGATTACATAGAGATGTGCCTAGTTAATAACCAGTCAGTATAAACATATATACCTAATAAGAACCCCATTCATAAATAACATGGATGTAAGGCCAACCGGGAAGATAAAGGACAGCGCATTGAGTAGGTAGTTTGATAAAAAATGTAATTCGTGCATTAAAACAAAGGTGCAAATAAAAAACACCACTCTCTCTTCTCACGGTTGACCTGACCTTAAATTACTAGTATTACAACACACTAAATAGCAACTCAATCAAAACATTTCATTTTATCATATCGACAAATGTCTCTCACTTTATGCCTCATACAATTTCTTGAATTGACATTATGGTTACATACATAATTATTCTAAAATTTCAATTACCTACTTACTATTCTAATATTTCGTACATTTTCAATTGACTAGCATAGGAGCATTAGCATCATTACTTGACTTCTTTTTGAAAGCATTGATCAAAAAGTCATCAGCGAAAATCTTTCGATTTCCCTTGTAAAAGGCTTCTATTTCTACCAATGTCTTGTTTTCTGTTTCTGGTAGGTAGAAATATAGATACATACTACCAAGGAAGCCAAATATAGCATAAATAGTAAATGCCCCACTGAGATGAAATGCTGACTCTATGTTGTAGTTAGTCTTAGTTGCAACGAAGAGCATGACATAACTCAACGCTGCAGCCAAACCCGTCGCCATTCCGCGACTCCTGAAAACCAAATACAAATTAATTAATAAACAATCATTTTGTACTTTATCTATTACCTATCATTATTATGCTCTTCAAATACAGTAGAAGGTTAATAAGTTACGCTTATTGAAAAATCCTGATCAGGGTACATTTCAAAGCAATTTTTGCTACACATGTGTTTGTTTTACGGGACTGGATTTTCTTATAATAGAGACATTTTTTCTGGAGCCAAACCCAAAACATCACTGGTAAAATAGGTACGATTTTAATCAGTACTATTACATTCTTATAACCAAAGAACGATACTTATGATCAAATAGCAGCGCTAAATAGTACGAAATACATACCTGAAAGGAAACACTTCAGACAGCACCACCCACGGTATTCCCAGACTTGTGAAGCACACTAGCATCATGAAGAGCACTACTGGAAGGGTGTCCGTCGCCTCGGGGAACGTGTGAGGTTCGTAGGAGAAGAGGTCTCGCGGCAGGTTTATTCCCGCGTATATGCTGATGAAGAGACTGCAAAGAGCTGTTGCCGACAGGGACCCGATCACCAGCTTGCGTTTGCCAATTAATTTAACTATTACTGCTGATAGCAAGTTCATGACAATGAATACTGCGCCGACTAGAACCTGAAAATAAATGATATACATTGAAGATTAAGCTAGTTCTTTAACATTTGTCAATGCAGATAATTATTGAAGCAGAAATTATCATAGTAAGTAACATTTTAAGGAAATGTAACTGTTAAACTGTTTAGACGACAACGGTTTCACTTACTTGTCTTGGCGTTTCACCGTTGTCGCCTAAACAGTTTAAAATATGTCTCACGAAAGTTTAATATCGACTATCCACTGTTTATTATTTTAGGGGTTTTTCACCCCTCAGTGTTTTAGTTCCTCAGTTTTGATGTAATAAATAATTCGTTAATGAGGGATTCTATTTTAAGGTTTATGAATATTTAAATAAAATAAATGATTGGTTACAGTAGTAACAGTAGCAGCCAATAATTTAGAATTAGCAGCCATCATATTTAGTGGATATATTTAAACTACTAAAAACGATAGTTGTAAATAGTAGGTATACTTATTTAGACTCACCACTATAGTTTTCGTCTTGTACTTCATCCCTAGGGCCTTGCAGAAATTAATCATATTCGGCCGGATTGGCATGAGTCCGCTAAACAGGTAGAATAGGAAATATGCCATCACTAGGGCGAACGGTCTCATAGTCTCTTTCACAAGAAAAACATGCTTGTATTTTAGGACAATCCTCTTAATGAGGGACGCCGTCATGTGTTCGCACGGAAGGGCCGTTTTGTCTTCTTTAAGGCATATGACACATTGGTGGATAGCGTCGTTGTATTTGAGGAGCTGGTCGAATTCTTCCTTGACGTCTTCTGGCTCGCACCATCCTCGCAGCCGACAGAGCGACCGCAGGGCCTCTTTCTGCCTCCCCTTGGAAAGCAGCCATATCGGAGTCTCAGGTACCTAAAAAACAACAACATCCGAATTTTAATAAATATCTATGCTTTGTATTTACTTAGGTACTGCTAATATATATACGAGTCGTACATAAATAATACTACACGAACTTACAACTATGTTACTAATTAATTAATAGGTAATGTATGAAGCCATATTAATTTTAGCAATGTCAACAAAAAAATGTCCATAACCTACCTATTTAGGTGAGAGTAGCTTTCAGTGTGATTTTAAATTTTAATAGTTCACTGACAACGTTTGAGACGTATAATGTATGAGACAAATACCATAGTGGTTTTTGTTATATCCGAGCTTTAGAAAAATAACTTAGGTGACGTGCAGAGGGATAACCTCGAATGCGGAGTAATTTAGAAAATTAAAAATATCTACTACTAAGCTAGAAGCAATGTCTACAACAACATCAACAACAGCAAGCAAGATGTGTGGGTAAGTATTACAGTTGCCTTGTTTGCCGAGTAAAGAGCTTCTGAGAGTTCTGAGTTAGTAGAATTAGCAATTTTCAAAACTATCCGCTTTTAAAATTACCCCAATTCACTTACTACTGCTACTTTTACTATCAATATCTGGGTGACCGAGCTTCGCTCGGAAAACATATAATAACTCAGAAATGCGCGTTTTCCCAGAGATAAGACCCCGAAAACCCCTATATACCAAATTTCATCGAAATCGTTAGAGCCGTTTCCGAGATCCCCGAAATATATATATATATATATATATATATATATATATAAATAAATAAACAAGAATTGCTCGTTTAAAGGTATTAGATAGTTAGTAAATTCCTGACCGTTTAATGCAATGTGACACTGAGTTATTTACGTGATTGATTGATTGATAAATCAAGGTAATCAGACGAGTAGGTCAGGTGATTAATTCCGTAATGCTCTTAATTAGTAATATCACGCGCATCTTCAATTTAAAAACTACGTTTTTGAGTAATATTCATAATAACATTCAGTAATAACATTTTCGTTTTTGTAAAATTTCTCTCCTCTTTTTCTTATAAAAAATAATATCTGGAAGACCGAGCTTTGCTCGCTAAACAATAGCTCAGAAATTAGCGTTTTCTCAGTGATAAGACCTAGCTAGATCGATTTTTTGCCCCCGAAAACCCCCATATACCAAATTTCATCGAAATCGTTAGAGCCGTTTCCGAGATTGCCGAAATATATATACATATAAATAAATAAATATATAAATAAATAAATAAATATGCAAGAATTGCTCGTTTAAAGGTATTAGATACAGTTTATTTTTGTTTAACGGCTTTTTTGTTTAAAAAAAGTTGTATCGAATAATTATACTAAATAAATATTTTTATTATAATGAAATACTGTTTATTGCACCAGAAACAAAACAAATTTAGAAACTTAAATATAAATACAAACTAAAAATATAAAAAATAACTACCTACTAGAACCCGTCCCGGGCTGCCCCCGACGCAAAGGTGCCCATCACACACGTTGCCGCGTTGGATTGCGATGGACAGCCTTTGCATTAGGAAAAACCCGGAGCGGGGGTCAAGGCCCCTTTCAATCAGCTCACGGAGGAATACTAAATTAGTTTTTCGGGATTAGAAAATATTCTGCAGAAATAAGTTGTCAACGTCGTCAGGATCATTCTTACTGACATCTACAACTTTGAAACAGCACGACCAACATAGCTGTCTGCTGTGGTACAGCGAGCTACACAAAACTATTCATCCCTCTTACTGACGAGTGACTGTATTTACAGTAGGTATACTTACAAACAGCACGACCAGCATAGTGGTAAGTGGTACAGCGAGCGAGACGAGCGCCGCCAGCCGCCACGGCAGCACTGTACCAAGGAGGTAGGACAGAAACATGCCGGTCGACGTGAAACTGTTGGTCAGCGTCGTCAGGATCCCCCTTACAGACGAGTCGCTGCAAATATAAAATGTTTATGTTGAAATGTCTGCTGGCATAAAAAAAGTGCTCAGCATAAACACAAGTTATACCTGTTTAGTGCATGGCGCGTCGAACAACACTATTAAATACGTGAATGGGTCAATTTCTGAACACGATTTTTTTTCTGTCCGTGATGAAAATCGGGGGTTAGCATCAGATAATACTTACCATTTTTTTTTTACATAAAGAAGCCACACTTTCACACCGGGTTCCATATGAATTCACTGATTAATTGGTTTTTAGAGTACACTTAAAAATACCTAAAGGCTCAAATTACTACTCCCGTGCCCTGTCCGGAATCTACTTTTGAGCATAATGAAAATTCCTACGAAAAATTCTACGTTAGTATCACAAATTTAGTGTCAAATACTTAAACTAGATGATATTTACTATCACTGAGCACATACACTATTAACTTCATTGTGGTAAATAACTCGTGATCGAAGTTTAAATTTTGTCCGAGCGCGCGAGTAAAATTTCGTCGGCAAAACTCAAAGGGCTCTGACAGCTGACGTCTGTATTTGACCCGCCTCGTGTCCCGCCTCACCTGTACTGGCAGTATTCGGTTGTCTCTCGAAGCAAACGGACGTACGTCAAGCCGCGGCGTGTTCGAGCAAATCGCGTAAGTATTTCGGAATCCGGGTGGGCGACAATTTTTTCTAATTTCGATGCCCCTTACAAATTTTATTTCCCACATAGTTTTTCAATAACAATTGTCATATTTAGGAGCCCTTTATGTATCTTTATGTAAGCGATAACATAGCAGTTTGGTCAAACACGGTTTCAATTTTTGGCGAATTTTTTTATTACGAATTCTAATTTCCGTGCCCTAATTCCCATGGAATATTTACCTAAAACAGCTGATTAAGTGGCACGGGAATTAGAAAGTATTACATATATTGTCAACAAATCTTTTATTGAGGGCACTGTAAGTTAATTTGCAATGTTTACGTCATATTATTATTACATATATATATATTTATATATATATATTGGCATTGAACATATATTATATGTAATAATAATATGAATATATCCTTCTATTTTACATTTAAGGAAATCTTAAAAACTGCACAAAAATCTGTGAACGGTCTTTAGTATAAGTACTATAGTACATACAGGGTGGACCTGAATAACCCGGGCAATTTTAATAGGTAAGGTAAGGTGGGGTAAGACGACACCGGGGTAAGATTATCACTTGTATGGAATCCTCGTACTGTTACTCTGACCCCACCTTACCTTATTCATTGATCAATGATCATATTATAACATTAAAATATTAAAATAAATAAACATAAAAAAATTGAAATTATTACATATTTTAATACCTATACCTAAGGTTACATGTTTTTTATGTTAATTTGAAAGCTGACAGCGTATGCCGTATAAAGTAAATATCTGGGAGACCAAGCTTTGCTCGGAAAACATATACCTACCTAAAAACTAAATAATGCGCGTTTTCCCAGAGATTGTTATCTCGCGCATAGCTAGATCGATTTTTCACCCCAGAAAACCTTCATATATGATCAAATTTCATCGAAATCGTTAGAGCCGTTTCCGAGATCCCCGAAATATATACAAAAATTGCTCGTTTAATGGATTAGTTGTTATAAATTATAATTCTTTCTAATAGAAGATAAGTTAAATATATCCTATTCTTACTATATTATAAATGCGAAAGGATGTGTCTGTCTGTCTGTTATCTCGTCACGCTTAAACCGCCGAATCAATATCATCTTGATGATATTTGGCATGGAGATAATTTGAGGCCCGGGGAAGGACAAAGGATCTGGGGGCACGGCAGTGCCGCCGCCGAGTCGAGCAAAACAAAGTGTCACCATCAAATCTCAATAACATTCTTTTTAAATAAAATTTAATTTGAACATGTAGTCTAAGAATTAATGCACTTTAAAATCCCTTAGTTTTGTCACTGACACAATCACTCACAATCATCATTATTCTAAGGTACTTCTAGCATACCCACAAGTTTCAAATTTGAAACGTAATTAGGTTTTAGGTTTTTAAGCCAATATAAATCCAATAATTCTGCAATATTAGTCACGTTCTAAAGATCTAATAACTGCATAAATAAGTTTGTAATCCTATAGAAATATATGGGATAACAACGTTACCTTTTAGTTCTTAAAATTAGTAGGGAAAGTAAAGGTACACTACTACTAGTATGAGGATTCCATACAAGTGATAGTCTTACCCCGGTGATAGTCTTACCCCACCTTACCTCATATTATTATGTGGTCAAACAATTTTTTGTGTTATGAATATATGAAGACAGCATAGTCTTCTTTAATTTATATGATTACACAATAACTTCTTCTCACTGTGCCCCTATTTATTTCTTAGTACCTATCATTTCCTTTACGGCCATATACCAGATCATACACCTTGTACCTATCTACATGCAGATCAATACAATGACACTTTTTAATGAATAGTCTTGTATGTAAGGCGGACAAGGTTACGCAACTACTCAAAGTATTGTTTTGAAAAATTTACATTATACTAAGAAAGAGTTTAAAGAGATTAGTTGCAATTAAAATAAAGGAAACGATAAGTCAAATACGTCGTTTTTAGTGTATCATACTTTCGTAGATTTGTCGTCCGAAACTAAAATTAAAGAAGGTAAATATGGTCGATGCCGGTTGCAGTATATTATTGTAGATTAAAATATACATAAATAATAGTTTTAACTAACAAAATAAGTTAAGAAGACAATTCCCGTGCCATGTTTTTATTTCCGTCCTAGTAAAATCTAATTCCCATGGACACACTAATTCCCGTGCCCTGACCAAAATTTTAAATTGAAATAACTTTTATAGTTTTATGAATATTTTTACCAAATAAGAAAATTTATGTTTATTATATTTTTTATCAAATTATCAGCATTAATTTTTTTGTGTAATGTTGGTATTTCAAAATTCCATGGGAATTAGACAAAAATGCTCGTTTGGTGAAATTGACCCGAATGATACACGCGTGAATGAATGGCGGAAAAATCAAAAAGCGACATAAATGCTTTTTAGAAAAAGGTGTATGTCTCTCACCTAACTTCACCGACGTATGTAATGGAAGGCGCTTCCATGATGCCCGTACCGATGCCCAACAACGCATTCGCAATAAACAACGAGGGCACATCCCAGGCGTAGTACATGAGCAGCCACGCGATGAGGTGGGGTATGTTAACCAGGAAGAGGGCCTTTTTTCGTCCGAAATGGTCCAGGAGCGGACCCGAGAATATACTCCCGAGCGGCTGGCAGAGGAACGCCATTCCACCTGCAAGATTTACAATAATATGTATTTAAGATAGTTTTAGTCTAGAGTTGATTAAACAAGGCATCTAAAATTTGTCGTCACGTGTAGCACAAGTAGTGTAGTGTAACTAGACATGATACGGTGTTATTGTCTTTTTTAATGGTTTCATTTATAACGTTTTTAGCACGCATCGGAATCGAAATAGAATGGGAAGAAAAACTGTTAATTTTCACTATCATTAGGTATTCTAGATCAAGTATTTATTTACACAGACACCGCATTAACATTTACTATGAAACGTGTACAAGGAGCACGAGGTCACCATGATTACTTAAGTAAATTGTTACGATTCGAGCAGCAAAGCTGGGTAATATTCTACAACATTTTATTTATACTATAACAGACCAGGTACAATACCAAACCTTAGTTATTGTACATATTTTTAAATTACTGGTTGTTATTGCGGGCACAACTAAAATAAGCGATCGCACTCCCATATTTCATTTGTATGGGAGCACTTATGTGCTCCGTCTAGTAGTTGAGGTGGTCTGTGGGCATTTACCATCAATACGGTCAGGACATAAAATAGGTACACTGGATTTTACTTACAATCCGAGAGTGCAAATCTTACGGTGCATAAATATTTAATTTCTCAGTTATCAATTAAAAGAGTAAGTACATTGACCTATAGGCCACGGGCGTGGGCAGTCAGTGCTCCAGACAATAGCATTATCTTTTTACTGAACTGTCACACTCTGTCACTAATTATTTTAAATGGTATGTAAACAAGTAGAAAAACAGTACCTACATACTTAGGTAAATAAAGGCCAGTTGCACCCATCGTATTTGTCAGACTGATCAACGTCATTCAGCAGTGAACTATGAAAGTTCCCATACAAAAAATAGTGAACGTTTTAACGGTAACAGACGGTTTGGTATAACCGACCCTAAATAGTGTTTGATTATTGGCAGTGTAAGATTTTGTAAGAACATATAAGAAAAGTGTTTTTAGTTATTGTGTATCCAAAAACCACAAAACATAAGGATGTCCGCAACTAAGGCAAAATCCCACACTGTGCTACCTAATTATCTAGTTACCTATCTTACTTAACTAAGTAACTAACAATCATTTAACATAAATGAAATTTTTAACAAGAACAATAAAACAACAAAATT
Source organism: Cydia amplana (assembly GCF_948474715.1). Lineage (NCBI taxonomy): Eukaryota > Metazoa > Arthropoda > Insecta > Lepidoptera > Tortricidae > Cydia > Cydia amplana. The sequence goes on along the minus strand of NC_086069.1, from coordinate 8,048,874 downwards.
TATTGACTAATAACTACAAATATTTATATCTAAAATTACAAATTAAAATTATAAATTAAAAAAAGTCATAACGCTTCAAGTCGTTCCTGGCGCAAAGGTGCCCATGATGCTCGCAGCATTGCCACGCTGGATCACCACGGACAGCCTTTGCACGAGGAACGACTCGGAGCGGGGGCCTTCCCCTTTCTGTCTGAGTCGACGAAATGAATGAAATTATATTATGTCATTTGAACTAAAGATATTTATGAAGGTTTGAAATCATATCTTCTCTGGATACAGTGGCGTTTGGTTTCATTATATATATATTTTTTTTTTTTTTTTCTATTTATTTTTCTATTTATTATGGCACAAACAGTCATTACAAAAAAGATGCATTGGAAAATGTTACATATAATATTGACAATACAGTGCCGAGAACGTTATAGATTTATAGTTAATATTTTTGTTGCAACGGACCTGAATTAACTTAAACTATAAGTATATAAGAAGAAGATGAAATTGAATGAAGGATGACGTCCAAGCGCTGACCACTATCCCAGTTCATTAACAGTAAAAAATAACAGCAGTGTGTCGTTTATTGGGCATTAGCATGCCAAGGGCCAGAACGTTCACCTTCGGAATTGTGTACTACCTACTTAATCTAAGCGTGTTACTGGTACTTACATTATACATTATTATTACTCACTTATGATTTTATTAATCGTAACTATTTAATTTATTATTAATTTTGTTTTTCAACCCTCTGAGAGTGGTATTGAAAAGATCTATTTCATTGAATTCTCTGTTGTAAAGATACATAATACGGGGAATAAAACTGTTTCTAGTGTAGTTCTTTCGACGGATGGGTGGTACGAACATATGAAGGTTACGGTTGGGGCGAGCGGGAAGTCTGGCTTTGGTGATGAAGTTCAATTTTGAGAGTAATAAAGGGCAATCAACTTCGTTGTTGACAATTTTATAGAGGAAGGATATATCGAACAGCTTGCGGCGGTTTGCGAGACTTGTGAGTTTGTAGTGTGTCAAAGAATGGGCATAATGGTCATTGGGACGATTGTATCGATAATTTAATATTTTAATAAATTTTCTTTGCACTTTTTCGATACGATCGATATGGTGTTTGTAATACGGGCTCCAGATTACACATCCGAAGTCTAGAATAGATCTAACGAAAGCGAAATATAGGGTTTTAAGAGTGATAATTTTTTTGAATGGTTTTGTAATTCTATTTATGAAACCTAGACTTCTAAATGCTCGTTTGATTATACTATCAATATGTGATGTGAAGGTTAGTCGGTCATCGAGAATGATACCTAAGTCGCGAATTTGGTTAACTCGATTAAGTAGATTACCACAAAGCCTGTAGTCGTGTTGAATAGGAGACTTTTTTCTAGAATATGTTATCACATTACACTTATCTGCATTGAGAAACAATTGATTAGTGGAACAGTACAACGATAATGCCTCTAAATCAGATTGTAATTTATGGCAGTCATCGATACATTTAATAGTTCTATATAATTTAGTATCATCTGCGTACATTAGATGTTGACTATACTTAATAATGTCTCCTATGTCGTTTATATAAAGAGAAAATAGCACAGGCCCGAGATGGGATCCTTGGGGGACGCCAGATGGAATTTTAAGGTAATTTGAGCAATAACCTTTCATACACACGGCTTGGCTTCGATTTCGGATATATGATTCAATCCACCTCAATAAGCTACCGTGCACACCGAGTTTATAAAGCTTCGTGAGCAAGAGATCATGGCTGATTTTGTCGAAAGCCTTAGAAAAATCGGTATAAACGACATCAACTTGGCTATTAACGTCCATATATTGGAGCATTATATATTGGAGGTCTGGTCCGAACCAGGCCAAGCGTAGAAGACACTGACATGGCTTCTCTGCCGGAAGCAAGCCGACACCCAACAATACTTTGCGCACTCAAACATAATATTGGACTCAACTACTCAAGTTACCTAATCAATGGATAAGCTGGATTAGTTTGCGGTTCAGTTTTCGTTTGCGTTAGGTGATAATTTTGTCGATTGTTGCAATTATTGTGACAGGTTCTTAGCTTCAATTTATAAAATTATACTGCATTCCACTTTTGCCTTGGCGTTATGGAAATTGTAGGCGCAACAATGCTGGCCTTCCTTCCTGGTCGGTTCTTACCTATAATCCTGGTTACAAGTAGCTGTTAAAATACTTATGGGTCAAACACAAAACCGTGTTCACATTTTCTTATTTAACCCTTATCCACATGGAAAGGTACTCCTTTTATTTGGATATGTATGATAAAATCATTACCTACATGCCCACAAGTAGCCCACAAGCCGTAAACTATTGTCCACAGCAGAGAAAATTTGCGTGTTCATCAGAACTATACAGTACACTACTAGGTAGGTAGAGGCAGTTAGAAATTCAAAAAGGTATTTATTTAGTTGGCGTATAGGTAGGTATAGCAGAATAAAGAGTCGTGAGATGAAATCCCAACAAAAAACACTTTTGAATATTATTTTAGCTCTAGGCTAAAAACGAGTTGAATAGATTAGAAGTAGAGGTAGAGTCTTAATTACCAAACCATGAGGCTTGTTTCTCGTTGATAGAGAGCCCTTCCTTGGCGTTCAGTACTTCTGGCAGGACCATTGTCACGAAGCTGATGGACATGCCGAGCCCCACCAGAAGCAGATCCAGCGCCAGGCATGCTAACACCTGGAATACAAATATAATATTTACAAAAACTACCCTACGTCCGCGCATCACACTACGCTAATAATGCTACCCTAATTCAGGGTAAAATCAGGATTACCATTCAGGATAAAAGTTCCTGTGTATATATTTTATTCCAAAGTAGAGCTAGAGAACTGCCATTCTGCACGGCTTTTCCATATACTTTTGAGCGATGTACCTAAACCCTTGTTTAAATAAAAAGCGGCCAAGTGCGAGTCGGACTCGCCCATGAAGGGTTCCGTATTTAGGCGATTTATGACGTATAAAAAAAATACTTACTAGATCTCGTTCAAACCAATTTTCGGTGGAAGTTTACATGGTAATGTACATCATATATTTTTTTTAGTTTTATCATTCTATTATTTTAGAAGTTACAGGGGGGGGGACACACATTTTACCACTTTGGAAGTGTCTCTCGCGCAAACTATTCAGTTTAGAAAAAAATGATATTAGAAACCTCAATATCATTTTTGAAGACCTATCCATAGATACCCCACACGTATGGGTTTGATGAAAAAAAAAATTTTGAGTTTCAGTTCGAAGTATGGGGAACCCCAAAAATTTATTGTTTTTTTTCTATTTTTGTGTGAAAATCTTAATGCGGTTTACAGAATACATCTACTTACCAAGTTTCAACAGTATAGTTCTTATAGTTTCGGAGAAAAGTGGCTGTGACATACGGACGGACAGACAGACGGACAGACGGACAGACGGACAGACGGACAGACAGACAGACATGACGAATCTATAAGGGTTCCGTTTTTTGCCATTTGGCTACGGAACCCTAAAAAGGCGGCATTCATTGTTTTTGAAGCGAAATTAAAAGAGTTTAAAGACCGACGGCCGATTAATAGGTGATTAACCCATTAATATCATATTTCATCTTCGAAATATAAGGACGATGAGCTCAATGAGGTTATATTAAACTTTCTTTTCGGCTCTGATGAACCTCTTAACAGTAAATGTTTGATTGTGATTAAATTACACAACAATTGCTATGCATCAAACAGAAAACCGATTAATAGGATTAGAGGTCAATTGATAGAACCAAGGTAATGGACAGACTCGTGACCGGTTCGTCAACTGGTTGTCAGATCAAGGGCTTCTTTGCCCTAATTAGGGAAGTACAAATACATAAACCAACAATTTAATAGGTAAAGGGAAACTTACATAAACGAATGAATTATTTATTTTTAAATACATTTTTTATTTGGTTACGGAAACAAGTCTAAAATAATTATTCTTGTATTTTTGCGTATTTTATACGTATCACTTTAGTTTTGTAAGTAATAATGTAGTGGGCTCGTATAAGATTTTCGATACAATGCGGCGTTTGATCGATCAATAAACTTAATGACATCTTAGGTACGTGGTACGTGCCATTTGTGTATAGAATATACATCTAAGATGGATGTATTGCCTATGTATTGTCCATGGGCCTACGAATGGCTCGTGACAAAAGATGCGGCCATTACCCCATTAGTCACTACCTCCTACTCCTGATTTGATGAAGACTTTTGTAATTGATGATCCAATACAAGATTTCTGTTATGCAATTTTTTATTATTCAACTATTGAAAACTAGTTAGGTTGACAACATTTACAAGTGATTAATTACCCAGTGAATGCATTTATTATTTACAAATCTGTGATATGGTCACCTTACTTATCCTAACATTTTGCCTTTAGACTCTTTGGCAAATCTAGTCATCCGGATTAAAAAAAAACTTGACTAATGTAATTTTCTTGCAATATTTTTTTTTCCCCGAAATTATATATTACTCTCCCTCACTTTTTAACTGATAGTAGAAGCCTGTTTTGTTTTTTTAAATATGTTAGCATGATTTAAGTCATTAAGTAAGTCGCTTTGAAGGTAAAACTAATGTTTTTTATTAGGCAAGAGTGGTAGGCATCTGTCAATACACTGCTAAATTGAACGGAATTGATGGAGCATTGACCTCTGGACCTACCATTTCACATCTATAAATGGCCTTTGTAGATTGTACTATTAACCCATTTATGCCCCTTAGGCAAATAAAGGTAAGTGGAGGAAATACGTCTCAGGATGCTGATAGAACAGCTTTCGGAGGGAAGCAAATTACATGATTGTCTTGTCTTGATTATCGGTACTCCAGGTTTAATAATATCTTAACCCTTAAGTCGACAAAAAACATGGAAGGTCGTGAGTATTCAAACTTCTTGGCGCTAAATATAGGTACCTAGTATCAATGATTCTGGTTAATACAAAAATATATACATAAAGAGGATAAGTCAAATATGAGATCATAAAAGTAGAAAAAAATGCCAAATTTCGTTATTAGAAATAAATTATGGTAAAATCACGTTTCTAAATCTCTAAAACAAATTAATAATATACTATGTCTGCCGTATGCACCCACAGAGGTGGGCCAAAATAGCCACAGTATGGGTGCCGCAAGACGGGCGAGGATCTGGTAGGCCCAAACCTGCCCAAACGGAGATGGCGGGACGACCTGAGGGCCTACCGCGAACCACGTTCGACGTGTTGCCTCTCTGTCGCACTTGTAAATTCGTATATAAGTGTGACAGGGAGGCAACACTTCGAACGTGGTTCGCGGTAGGCCCTCTGGACGCATATCTCAACGATTGGCCGGAGATGACGAGTGGAGATCAAGGGGGGAGGCCTTTGCCCAGCAGTAGGACACTGTCTAGGCTTATAATAATAATAATAAAATGTAAATATTGTTTTTGCATCGTCCTTTGCCGTTGATGGTAACGTAGCAAACGCTCTTTACCTAATTGGCCTAAATGTAAAATAACTTAAGATAATTCTTATATATATTATGCTAAATTGAATTTGGAATTTTACCTGCTGCGTATACCTACTTGAGATAAAACTAGTTTAGTCGGAATTTTTTTATAAGTATTTATTGTAGGAAACCGTTGATGGTCTATTGATAAATTTATAATGTTTAAATATTCAATGGAATAGATTACCCAAAACAAGTTATAAATAAATTCAGAGCTATAAAACTGCGGAATCTTGTTTTTTATATAATCATTAGTTTAAAATAAGTTCGCAAATAGGTCCGGGTATATAATTTGAGGGCTAGCTATAAACGGCTACAATTTAGAACTAGGAAATAATTATTATACGAGGGGTGTTCAAAATATTCTCGGTATGAGAATGAAAACAAACAAGTACGAAAAGTTTGATATTTTTATTTTTCAATATACTCCCCCCCTATGTTCATACACTTAAAAGATCGATCAATTATTTTTTTTAATCCTGCATAAAAATATTTTTTATCTTTGGTGTAAAAATGCTCCTCCACTGCCGCCTTCAATGCTTCATCATCGGAAAATTTATTTCCACGCAGATCCTTTTTAAGATTGGGGAACAAAAAGAAGTCGCTGGGGGCTAAGTCCGGACTATACGGTGGGTGAGTAACAGTTTCAAACCCACATTCAACAATAGCTGCCTTGGCAATATGAGCAGTATGGACGGGGGCGTTGTCATGCAGAAGCATAACACCTTTGGTTAACTTTCCTCGCCTCTTTTCTTTGATTGCATCCTTTAATTGACGTAGAATGTTAGCGTAGTACTGTCCTGTGATATTTACACCTTTTTCTTTATAATCGATCAGTAATACTCCTTCACAATCCCAAAATATCGTGGCCATGACCTTGCCAGCTGAAGGGGTGACCTTGAACTTCTTGGGATGAGCTGAACCCTTAATGTGCCACTGCATGGACTCTTGTTTACTCTCTGGGTCATAATGATGAACCCAGGTTTCATCTCCAGTAACTATTCTTTGCAGCACCTCATCAGGATTTTCACCGCACAGGTCAATAAAATCGGAACAACAAGCTACACGCATGTCTTTTTGAAGCCGAGTCAGCATTCGCGGAACCCATCTTGCACTTACTTTTGACATATTAAGATGGTCATGGATAATATCATGTACGGTACCAATAGAGAGATTGGTTACTTGTGCTATAGATTTTACCTTCACTCGACCATCTTCCAATATAAGTTTTTCCACTTTATCAATATTTTCTTGTGAAGTAGCTACTACAGGCCGGTCAGGTCTAGGGTCGTCTTCAACACTCTCCCTTCCACGTTTAAACTCGCTTGACCACTTTTGAATGGTAGATAAAGAAGGAGCAGACTCACGGTAAACACAATCCATTTCCTCTTTTATGGTTTTTTGATTTTTACCCTGTTTTGTCAAGAATTTTATCACGCATCGATGTTCTAATTTAGTTAACATTGTCAATTCCCACATGATGTTCATGTTTGTTCAGCAATTGCAGAAAAACAAAAGAACATCTCGGTTCGAATTATACTTTTTTTTAATGTCAATGAATAAACCTTAGCGGCCAGTAACGAAAGAAATTTTAGAAGAGGTTGTAAGATATCAATACCGAGAATATTTTGAACGCTCCTCGTATAATATTGTATTGAAATCTTTTGATTTGTGTTATTTGACGATTTCGGCTCAGTTGCGCCAAACGGTCGGTCACTATATTAAAACGATTGCTTAATTTTATTTATGGAAAGTTTCTTATAGCTGATCGGTCCTTCGATTATGTTTGGTTCTACTGGTCCTTAGAAAACATAAAAAAAACACGATCAAACTGTTTTACCTCTTTCTATTTCCTTCTCTCTATGAAATGAAAAATAATTATTTATTTCATTCTTTGCAGATACGGAACCATACTCGTACCTCCATTTTTCGTGGTATCATAAGTACTTGGTAGATTATTATATCTCATGTTCCATCCCTTTATATAAGATGTGCAAAAATTCAAAGCGTATTTTATGTCCTACGATCATCGTGTTTCGTAAACCTGTGCAATTTAATAAACTAAATATTAATAAAAATAAAACATTGTAAGTTATGCAAAAATAAATATTTTATAAGTACATCTACATTCACACCTGTGAGCCGACGACTCTCGTCCTGCTTATCGGAGCTTTATTTTCCCGTATCTGTGTTTGTGTCATTTTTCGCGTTCACACCAAATCTTACACACTTTCAACAACGTCTGACTTGTTTAACTTATTTTATGTGCAACTAAACCATACTATTTAAACATTATATACTTTACTGCACACTCGACAAGTTTACCGAACAATCTAGGCTATATTTGCAATACTTAACAAAATTAAGGCGGGCACTTCTGACACATTTAAAAATACTTATGTCATTAATTTAAACGTGTGTTGTCTTAAAATACTGATTTTTAATAGAGCCTCTTTGTGGTTCTCGGTCAAACCTGTTAAATTATTTTATGACTTTAGTGGTCTCTAAATTAATTCCATATTTAAATGGTAGCTATTCCCGTCTGCGACGTGCGATCGGAAAGCATCTACCTACATTAGAATGTTGTAGTATAATACGATGAGCTCCGACTTGCCCGGTTGGTGGAAATCGTGCATGACTCTGGTAGTACTGATACTATCATAAAAAAATATGGTAAACGGTTAATTTCTCAATGTTATCGGAAATTTGATATTTAACTTATTAATTTGGTTTTTTGAATGTACTTTATGGTCTTATCTAACACGTTAATTATAAAACGAGTATTTCTATTAATATAAAACAAAAGGCTTACTTAGTAATAATATTACAATACAAAGCTAAATCTGCCGAATCCTACACCGGAACATGCATCGCAACAGAAAAGTGTGTCGCCGAAATATTTTTTACTTTTTAAAATTGTTATTATTGTCGGTATGTATGTTAGTTTGTAAGGTATTTAGGTATCTATGAAGCCTCAGTTGCCTGATAATAAATTATATTTAATTTTAATTTAACAAAATATTACTTTTATGAAGCCCCTTTAACTGAAGTATTACCTACAGCGTAAGAACTATTATATAATCTGTGCCTACAGCAAGGGATTAGTTAAGTATATAAAGTAAAGTAAATACTGAAAATGCGTTGTTATTCTAGTGCGTAAATATTAGAGTTATCATATCAAAACAAACTATAGAGGAGAATGTATCTAATCTGTCTAGACTACGATAAATATGAAAGCTGATTATTCTGAGATACGAGTTTCCAATCTTAATATTGTTAATGTTATGTAGTTATCTACATAACTACATACAAATTGTTTAGACAAAAATACATATTACATATACTCGTATTCCTAAGATAAATCGTGTGCGTAATTCAATAACATGGAAATCATGTTTATGATATTTTTTAAATTAGGTATTTACCTATAATTCCTACCTACTCGTATAATTCGAAAATAATTTAAGTATCTACTAACATTTAAGCCTTTTAATTGTGTTAACACTCTTTAATCAACATGAATTTCAGTTATTCTTTAATAATTTTATTTCGTCAACTTGTTATACTAATAAATAACATGATCATTAAATTGTAATATCTTTTTATTTTTTACAAAGCGCCGGATTTTAAACCGGCTGTTAACAATTGAGTAATCGGTTTAAAATAGGTTTTAATTGATTTTGTATCTACAGCCATTAACAAAAAATACATATATGTACCTATAAAGACCACAAATGATTATTAATTACATCTTAACGACGGCCAGTTGAGGTAGGCCATGCACTTATGACCAATAAGACAAAAATCTGAATATGTGCCTAATGCATATACTTTTTTGATGATAGTTTTAAGTTATTAGAAATACTTTAAAAAATAGGTAATTAGCTCCTTTAAAAATCTTCCTAATATAAAGGTAATTGAATTGCTAAACCAAAACATTAATATACAGTGTGTAAATCCAATACGGGCGAATATTTTTAGAAGTATGTTCTACTTCTATATATATAATAGCTGGGTGACCTATTTGGTATGAAATGATAATCACTTTTCTTATTAACTCCGTATATTAAAACAATCAAGTTGATCGTACAAAGGTTCGAGGCTTCGAGCGGGACTGGCGTCCCGTAGTTCCTTAAAGCTTACCTAAGCTTTTGGCTAGTCAGCTTATATCGCGGTGCATGCGCACTTGAATATGAGCTGACATAGCTAAACTGTTCCTATAATTTAAACGGTGTTTAGCATAGGACCTAAGAAGTATATTGAGATTTTGTTTAGAAATACAATGAAAATGTCAATCATACAAAATAATTCGGCCCGCATTTTAATACACCACACAATGACACAAGTTGCGGCATACGAGCTTTTTAAAGTAAATGTCAACGCTTGCTGGCAGTTACTATAAAACGCTCGTATCTATTTTTTGTATCATGTCATTCTTAACAAGGCCCCAACGTTCTCGGTTCTCAGTACAAAATTTATCTGTCAAGCCGTAGCCATTTTGGTGGTGGGCAAGCTGTGTATGTGTGCGTTAAAATGTGTATGTATGAGTTTATTGCACGTTTTTAGGGATGTGGATTTGTCGATTTTAATCATGTTATATATCGATACTCTCTACACAGCGGAACGGAATAGCGATTAATTGAAGCTTCCATATCTTCACTAAAAATAAACAACCGGAAATGCGAATGGATAATGAATACTTTATAAATTGTATAATATAATAATAAACTCTATTATTGCGAAAAACATATTTTATTTGGTTTTAATGTAACATTTATATATGTTGCGTTCCATACCTCCTTTAGACAATAATTCAAATAATTATAACGGGGTCATAATTAAGAGTAACTTAAAAAACTTCTGAATTAATGATTACAAGGATAAATTCTATATCTGGTTTAATTTATCGGCCGTATTGGATTTACACACTGTATATAAAGTGGTGGGCTGAATACAGTACCTATGTAAATACAATACCTAGCATAGGACCTAAGAAGTGTATTGAGGTAAATTTTGCTTAGAAATACATTTAAAAAATTAACCATACAAAATAATTCGGCCCGCAATATAAAGCAATAAAAAAGTTACGAGATACGAGCTTTTTCAAGTAACTGTCAACGCTTGTTGGCCTATAAAAAGCTGGTATCTCGTAATGTTTGCAGACTGGTCGGTAAATTTTCAAAAAATTATAACGGGGTCATAATTAAGAGCAACTTATAAGTAAAGAACTTCTAAATTAATGGTTACACGGATAAATTCTATATCTGATTTAATTTATTGCCCGTATTGGATTTACACACTGTATATAAAGTTATGTTATAATAGTTATCTGTTCATTTTAGATAGTTTCTTAGATCCTTTCAAGTAAAATTTAAATTGTAAATTTATCGATATGACTTTATCGTCGTGGCCATATGCCTCTGGTTCCTCATTGTAAATCGTACATAATTTGTGTCTGTATGTGTGAGGCTACGGTGACAGATGGCTTACGCTCCATCTTTAAAAATAATACATAGATGATTCTTAAGCTTGAGTAAGAATGACTCCTGTTTCTCTAATATGATACCTACACAAGTTACAAAAAAACACCTACCATTAGACCTAAAATAGGATTTCTCAATTATATTATGATAATATCAAAGTCAGAACAGGAAAGCTAGTAGTCGGGATGTACCCAGCTTTTTAGCTTAAAGTGACCCCAGTCTCTCCGGCATTCACAGTCGACAGTTTGTTGTGAACAAACTAAGTATGTAGTTACGTACTTAGATCACTAATTTTGAATAAGTATCACACTAACTTAACGCAAGAAGGATGGTTAGATTTACCACAATTATAAATAGGTGTATATTAATAATTTAAAAAGTTTGACCAGAAGCTTAGTATTTCTTGTCTAAATGTGTGAAGGGTTCCCAACCTTTATCTGCTCTAATTTTACAAGGTTTTAAAAGATTCACTTTATTTTTATGTACTGGTTTTACGTTTTTTTATCACGTTGTTTCCCGGGCCGCTCGTGGCGGTGGTCACGGTTGTCGCGCGGTGACTGCCGGCTACTGTTGCTCCGACCTAATTACCATCCGAAGATGAAAATTTAATTAAAACAATTAAAAAACGATGACAATTAGATTAATTAGAACGACAATATGTTACGCAAGTTCAAGTTCTGATGATTGGTTTGGTTAAGTATGCAGGTTTAGTTTTATCGTAGTTAATAAATGAAGATTCCAAGAATATGTCATTAAGGTATTCTTAACTGCTTGTAATTAAGATGACGTAGGTTATTGAAGTAATTGTAAAGGAATAATTGCTCAAACCTGTGCAATGGAATATACATTGCACAGCTCATATTAAATAATTAAGTATTAGGTAGCCGCATCGTAGGTGATTAAGATACCTAATTACGTATTATAGATTTATAAAAATAATTGAATAACTACCATTTGGTATGTCAATATTGTCAATAGACATACTAAACTAAGTGGAGTACTTTTTTTGTGAATTCATTAACGAAATCGGATAAATGAAATTCGTATTGAATTATTTATTTTTTACGACATCTAACGGCGGTAGCGTAGACTTAAATAACCAGTTACTTGACTCTCCCACAGTGGAAATGACGTTAACGACGAGTACGTTTGTGTTAATTTAGCTACTCGTCGACAGATGGCATACACGAGGACGAACTGAAATTATAGCAACAGTGCCATTCATTCATCAAGCATTCATTGATAGTAGCATAGAGAAAAAAAATACATAGATTGCTCACTCCATACATCAGTTTTGATACCAAAAAGACTATTAATTTCAGTGTCTACATCTAGCATCGAGTAGCGGAACTATCAGTACTGCTACTTGACAATAGATGTAGTACTGACCGGAAAGTCTTATGCTCAAGACACTGAAATTAATAGTTTTTTTGGTACCAAAACTGATGTATGGTGTGGTTTCTCTATGATAGTAGGTACTAGGTACCAATAGGTACTAATGAAGAGGGATGACAGGTGCTACGAAACTCACGTGACTATTTCCATAGATTTATTTAAGATTCAATGTGAGTAACAAGCAAAATATACAAATTACTATCAATGACAAATTAACATCTGATCCTAGGTTGGTTGCTAACGCATTCAATAACTTGTTTGTAAATGCTGGGCGGTCACGGTCGAACGTGGTGCCGCCCCCGCGCGGCCGGCCTGTGCTGCAGCCCAGCGAAAACACGATGTTTCTGCGACCTGTGGACCTGCACGAAGTCATAGAGAAAAAAATACATAGAGTGCTCACTCCATACATCAGTTCAGACTATTAATTTCAGTGTCTACATCTGGCATCGAGTAGCGGAACTATCAGTACTGCTACTTGACAATAGATGTAGCACCGACCGGAAAGTCTTATCTCAACAGCATAAGACTTTCCGGTCGGTGGCGACATCTATTGTCAAGTAGCAGTACTGATAGTTCCGCTACTCGATGCTAGATGCTAATAGTCTTTTTGGTACTAAAACTGATGTATGGAGTGAGCACTCTATGTATTTTTTCTCTATGACGAAGTCTACTCTCTAATACGCGGCTTAAAAAGCAAAATGAGCTATGGAATAGACGAGCTACCGTCCACCCTTATAAAAACTTGTGCGGACGTATTAGCTCCGCCGCTCACTTTTATCATCAATCAGTCCTTTTCTGATGGTATATTTCCCGATAAATTAAAACAAGCTGTCATAAAACCTATATATAAAAAGAATACGCGAACCGACCCCAATAACTATCGTCCGATTGCACTGTTGCCTGCAATCTCTAAAGGGTTTGAGAAAGCCATGTGCAAACGGCTTTACTCCTATTGCGAGAAATACAATATCCTTGACAACGCACAAAATGGTTTTCGGAAAAAGCGGTCAACGACTTTAGCGGCTTACAAATATGTCAACGACATTTTAAACATATTAGACAAAAAAGAATACGCAATAGGTATGTTGTTCGATATGACGAAAGCCTACGAAAAAGTAAAATTTAGTATATTACTCGATAAACTATACGGAATTGGAGTGCGAGGAGTTACTCATAAGTGGTTCAAATCATATTTAAGCAACCGAAAACAATAGGGCCCGGCCACATGTCAGCGGTGCGGCGCCGCCGCCGCCGCGCGGCGCGGCACCGCAGAAATCTGCGGCGCCGCAAACCGCTCTGCGGCGACGCCCGCCGCAACGCAAAATTTTGCGGTGCCGCGCTGCGGCGCCGCAAAGCGGTGCGCGGCGCCGCGCGCGGTGCCGCAAAGCGGTGAGTTTCGCCGCGCGCGGTGCCGCCGAGCGGCGTGCGGCGCCGCAGATTTCTGCGGTGCCGCGCCGGTATTTTCTTTTGAAATTATTTGCATCTTCATTCATTATACGAAGATATGGGTTCACCCAAAATTTTCTTTTCAATTGTTTTTTTATTTCTGCGCCTTCTTAATAGCGCTGGCAGTACACCGAGAAATTCAGTAAAATGCTGCAAATGATGTTAAAGGTATGAAAATCGGTACGATTGATCTTTAGGATATTTGAAACAATTTGACCCGAAGCACCATTAAAAAAAAAACGAGATGAGTTAGCTTTTTTTTGTATGGAATATAAAAAAAAACTGTTTTGAAACTTATCGTGTGTGGTATTAAACGAAAGGGCTTTCTGAGCCGATTCCAAAAATATCATATCATTACATTTTAGTCATTTTTTTAGGATTCCGTACCTCAAAAGGAAAAAACGGAACCCTTATAGGATCACTCGTGCGTCTGTCTGTCCGTCCGTCCGTCTGTCACAGCCTATTTTCTCCGAAACTACTGGACCAATAAAGTTGAAATTTGGCACAGATATGTAAGTTTGTGACCTAAAGACGAACATGTAACGTAAATAAATGAATTTTAAATATGAAGGCCACTTTTGGGGAGTAAAAGAGCAATTTAAAAAATAAAGTTTTTCAAACTAAGATATCGTGTTACATATCAAATGAAAGAGCTCATTCTGAGAAAAGTTTGTAAATTTCTGTACCTAAAAGTGTTTCCTATGAGGATATTAGGTATCTAACACTAAGAAAACAATTTTGAAAATAATTACATGAAGTACTTTTTTTTTTAATTTTTCAATTTTACAAAATGTGATCTATGAATCTCTCAATTAAATATTTAAATAGAAAGCATAAAATTAATATAAGTATAACGGTTTCCAGAATCGGAATCTATAAGTCGTAGCAAAAATTATTTATGTAAGAATTAAGTGAAAAATCTCACCTTTAACCCCCCCCCCTTTCCCCGAGTTCTCCACCCCCCACTCATGAGAACTTTTTCTTACTTAAAGCTTAGATATTACCAAAGGAACATGTAAACCAAGTTTCAATACTCTTATTTTACCCGAATGACATTATGAGTATAATTCGGCAGGGGTATTATTACACTTTGTAAAATTGAAATAGTATTTTATGCAACCGTTGTTTAAGAGGAGTCAAAAAAGGCGAGTGGCGTGAGTAACAATTTGAGGCGAAGCCGAAAATTGTTAATAAAGACGCCACGAGTATTTTTTGACTCGGTTAAACAACGTTGCATACAATACTTTTTCTACGACCAAGCACTTACTTACTTTGAAAAAAAAAATTGTAAATTTAACAAATATTTTTCATTCAACAAAAATAATACTTTAAACAAGTGGAATCATATAGGACATATATGTAGGTAAACAAACCAAAAGTATACAGCTAAAATACGCAACCCGGCCACCGCGCCCCGCGCCCCACGGCCGGATGGTCAGCGACACCTTCTAGTAACTCATGAGGCCCTGGTACTTGCTCTTAGTTAAATTACAATTTTGGATAGATTTTTTCTCGATTTTGGCCACAGTAGCCTATGGAGACTAACAAGCAACGCTAAGCGGTGTTCGTAGTCTATGGATCTTGCTATATTACGGGTGTCACATGCGCGTTTCTGACTTCTGAAGGAATTTTATTGTTTCTACTATATAACCTAATGAATATTTTGTAAATTAGCAGCAATGCACTTAGTACTCATCAATCAATTAAAATTAGGTTGGCAACAATGTATTTAATACAATATTTTTTAAGTGGTGATTACACGAAGTATCGTAAAAGTACCAAAAAGATACTGCGTGTATGCACAAATACTTTTTTGGGGAATAGACTAAAGACTTGTCTTGACAACTATAACATAGGGGTTTAAAGGTGTGTGTATGATGACCTTTTAAATGACAAATAAATGTACGGGAGTAGAAAAAATTAAAACAAATATACTAAATGTAAATATTTTCAAAATTGCTTTATTAGAATTAGATATGAGGATATTAGGTATAATTTGAGGTATATTTAACAAAAAAATTTTTAACGGTATTGTATCTGGAGAAACCCAAACTTGGCATGTTTTGAAAAATATTTTTATTATAATTTAAATTATAATTTAAAAAAATGACTCAAATGTAATGATGTGATATATTTTTGGAATCGGCTCAGAAAGCCCTTTCGTTTAATACTACACACGATAGGTTTCTAAACAATTTTTTTTTTAATTTCATACAAAAAAAAGATGACGTCATAACTCCTCTCGTTTTTTTATTTGTTGGTGCTTCGGGTCAAATTGTTTCAAATGTCCTAAAGATCAATCGTACCGATTTTGATACCTTTAACACCATTTGCAGCGTTTTTTGGCGAACCGCTATCGCTATAACAACAGCAAGAGCAGAACACGTGTGAAGGGATCCATGTCTGATTGAACAACTGGTAGTCGAATTTTATTCTTTACTCTGCAGCGTGGCATCGCACGCGGCGCCGCACGCCGCTTGGCGGCACCGCGCGCGGCGAAACTCACCGCTTTGCGGCACCGCGCGCGGCGCCGCGCACCGCTTTGCGGCGCCGCAGCGCGGCACCGCAAAATTTTGCGTTGCGGCGGGCGTCGCCGCAGATTTCTGCGGTGCCGCGCCGCGCGGCGGCGGCGGCGCCGCACCGCTGACATGTGGCCGGGCCCATCGGATGTTCAGCCCGTGTCTGACTCCATTCCGCAGGGAAGCGTGATTGGCTGCCTGTTGTTCATTATTTACATAAACGACCTTCCAAAATCACTAAATGAAAAATGCGTAATGTTTGCGGACGATTTCTCATTGTTACTATCATGCACTTGCAATACAAATCTCAATGACAAACTATCGGAAGTTGTAACAAGCATCGTAAACTGGACAAATGACCACAATCTCGAAATTAATTTTTCAAAAACAAAACTTATGCAATTCAGGCCCCACCAAAAGCAAGAGTTAGACATAAATTTTGAATTCCAACAAAACCAAATAGAGTGCGTGCCCTCCTTCCCGCTTCTCGGTATAACGATCGACTCTCACTTGAATTGGAAAGACCACATAGAAAAAATTAAAACCAAACTTAGCCAATTTATTTACGCCTTGCGACAATTAAAAATGACCACAGACTTGCAAACAGCCCTGACAGCTTACTATGCTTATGCCCAGGCATGGCTTTGCTATGCCATAATTTTATGGGGAAACAGTACAAACGCAGAAGATTTACTAATCTTACAAAAGAAATGCGTTCGTATTTTAGCAAATATTACACTTCCTGATAGTAGTAAGCCACATTATAGAAATCTTGGAATTTTGACGGTATCATGCATAGATATTTTGACAAGTTTTCATAGACAATCAAATATGACATTCATACATTAAGGCGGTTTGTTTACAAAGGGCCTATCAGGAAACGCGAAATCGAATCTCGGCTATCTGTCTCTTTATCGCTCGAATTTGCAAGAGTGATAGAGAGGTTAGATAACAAAATTTCGACTCTCTCGTTTGCGGTAGACCCTTAGATTGTGACTTATTGTGGGAGTGGCGCCACCTACGCAGAGTTTCGCGTAATATTCCCTATTGGCGTTTTCTATCAATTTCTATGGATCTTGGCTAATAGGCCGTTGCTATCCGATGGACTTTCCCCAGTAGACATTTTCGACATAAAGTGTAATTTGTAATAGGTAAGTACTTTCGAGTAGAAAGAGAAATACCTATCTCACCGACAAATGAAAGTCACACTATATTAGCCATCTTATCTAATATACCTACAGGATGGCCAAATAAGAGGTATACACTTTATTTTTGAAATTTTATTCTATAAAACATAAAAAAAAATTAAGTATTCCTTGTTAAATATAATATGTAGGGTCAGCAATTACACATGGAAAATAATGTCACAAATGTCCACCTCTAGCAGCATGGCAGATGCGAACCCTTTTCATCGCGTTTTTCATCACTCTTTCACACATTTCTGGCGTTATCTCAGCGACAGTGTTTCGAATATTTTGTTTTAATTGCTGAAGGTTCGTTGGCCTATTAGCATAGACAGTATAGACACGTCCCTTTAGATAGCCCCACAGAAAAAAGTCAGGAGCTGTTAAATCAGGCGATCTTGGGGGCCAATCAATGTCGCCGTTTCTCGAAATTAATCGACCGGGAAACGTTATTTTTAATGTTTCTATTGTTTTTAATGATTAAAACACGTTGTTCCGTCGTAAAACGCTCCATAATAAATTTGCCGTATCTACACAAACTAATTTTCATGCAATAACTGTCATATTTACCGCCAAAATAAAATGGCGGCAAAAAAAAGTTGTATACCTCTAAGTTGGCCACCCTGTACTTAAATGTTTATGAAGACGATGTGTTTTGTGAATAGATAGCAAACAAGGTCGATAGCCATGCGCGTACGCATCACGTGCCAAGTCCACGTGCTCCCGAATCAACGGTCCCGCCCACTCACACTCTCACGTGTATGCAATTGACCACCAGTTTGACAAAATTGTTTACGAGCGAATAACAGGATGCTCGTTTTCAGCTCTTTGTCCTGTTTAGCCTTATTGAATAACAAATTTAAAAATGTTGAGGGTTTATACTTGATAAATCTAACGAGACACTAATATTTACTGTTCTGTCTGCTGTCAGTGTGTCACCGTATCAGTCTGCTCGATATCGGTCTCCGATAGCCGAGTAAAATGTTAATTTACAATGCTATAATAATCAAGTAGGTACCTATAATAGAACGTATTACGGGGAACGAGGGGGATTTAAGCTTGTTGGACGCGAAGTAAACAGAAACTTGTGCGTAACGAGGGATTTTAAGGTTGGAGAAATTTAAATGGATCACCCAAAATATAAATATTTTTAGATTAGCATAGAATATAATCAGTTTACTAAAGGGCTGTGGATAGAAAACATAATCCATTCTATATTTTAATAAACCTATTTGTTAATATGTTGCTGGTAACAACTGACAATTAAAATTTCCACATAGTTAAGTACCACCAAAGTGAGTTAGTTACTGATAACTACCCAGTAGTTACCACTAACTAACTCACTTTGGTGGTACTGAACTAGTGGAAATTTTATTTTAGTTAGTTTTTCAACACTTCTTCAAAAACTGATAAGCAGCCGCAGGAGAGGCAAAGTAATTTCTTGCGAATGTTTCTGAGCTGTTTATTTTACTTTTATAAGTGGATTTAGGATATTACAACGGCTTATTAAGATATTTAAATGAGTAAATTGAATCGCCTCTTTGAATCGGAACTGTCATTGACATCAATTTTGTCATTTGTCCCAGTTAGAAATAAAATTTACTTAATTTTTCATTTGAAATATCTTACAAAGCTGTTTAAATACCACATTGCCACTTGTAAACGTAAAATAAATGACAAAAAATAAACAAAAAAATAAAAAAAATCTTGTCTGATTTTAGTAAGAGTAGGGGCATTAAATTGCACGTTGTTTATGGTATTAGAAAAACATATCACTGACTCAAATGGCACCCTGTATATTTAATAGTGTTCATTTGGATGTTTTTTGTAATGTTTTAGAGTTAGTATTTTCTTCGCGTTGGTTTTGTGAATAATGTTGTTTTTACCTTTTTGAACCACTCGCTATGCTCAATTTTGGAATCTTCCACTTGCAAGAGTACAAGATATCAACATTGGTACGAGACGGTACGGTAGGTATGTCGCACTAAAAAAGGCAGTATTTACGTCAAAAAAACTAAATAATAAACAAAAATTCTATAACTCGGACAATAAAACTAAATCCATGTGGCAAATAATAAATACAGAGACAAATAAACATAAACCAAAAAATATAAAAAATATCCAAATCAAAACGTTACATAATGATCCGCTTAATAACCCAAAAGAGGTTGCAAATTTCTTCAATGATTTCTTTTCCTCTATCGGAAATTCGTTCCAAACGTATGCAACTAAAATTCCACTGAAAAATACGACCAAAAACTCATTTTTTCTTAGCCATGTTGAGCCAGAAGAAATGCATAAAATATTAAAGAATCTAAAAAACAAATCATCCTGTGGCGTTGATGAGATACCCTCCCACATTAATAAAATATTGCGCAGAGATCCTAACTATCCCGTTAACTATATTAATAAATCAATCGTTTTCAGAAGGCTCTTTTCCAGAAGCCCTAAAAATCTCAATTGTAAAACCTATTTATAAAAAAGGAGACAGTACAGATATAAATAACTACCGACCCATAGCTCTATTACCTACATCAGCAAAAATATATGAAACCGCCATGATAAAACGTCTTTACTCCTTCTATGAAAAATTTAATATATTAAATGAAAACCAAAACGGCTTTAGGAAAAACCATTCTACAACCCTCGCAGTTTACAAGTATGTCAAACAAATTATAGACGTGGGCGATTCTCAGAGATGACGTTCGGTGCCTGACTTCGGTGCCGAATTTTATTTTTTACTTATTTGATACACAACTTTATTTCCCAAAATCTAGCCTTAATATAAAAAATATTGGTAGTGGAGGCCTCCATTAGAACCTTATAGTTTCTTTGATATTTGAGATTTAAAAAACACCGAAATCATGTGCAGGCACTGAAATCAATTTGCGTCACCGAATTCAAAAATGCTTACACAAAAATCACACTTCAATTTTACATCTAAATTATATTATAATTTATTACTTAATATTTTTTATTCTTATTTGATGATAAGCGATGTAGCGAGGCTAATGATAGTAATGATATAGGATACATTTAATAAAATATTTTAAAATAACCAAGTTGCGGCTTATGAAACAACATCTCTAGAAGATATCCCACACTAATTGACTATCCTCATACAATAGGGCGATGTATGGTCCTGAAACGAGTTTCAGACATGTCGACCAAAAATTCGCACATAAGTGCTATGAAGAAGAAAATGTTTGTTTCACACAATCCAACGGCACACTCATCAAAAAGAAACTTATGTTACCTACACCCGATAAACAAGATACTTTTGAGTGGTGTTCAATGCTCAAAAATATTTAATGCACTTATAAAACAATGTAAACAATACGGAAAACGAGTATTTTGCTAGACTTATATTATAAATATGTAGCATTTTTGAATGACAGAGGTTAACTCCCTCAATTTAAAACTAGTTGAAGTTGTTGACTAATGCTTAAAGATCAAATCACCTATTAATTATGATCTCCTGCACCCTCACACACTTGTAACTCCGATATTTAAACATAAATACATCAGACATTGAGGATTGTTAAAACATTGGCTATGTTGAATTTGTGTTCATGGCTATGCTTTAGAAATATTGATCAGTGCCTTTGAAGCGATCTCGACAATAGAATGCCACTTTATTTTTAATCCCTTGTTTTGTGGGTGCACCTTACATAGTATGTAAAAACACAAGTTATTTTAAACACATAATATACTCCATTGGTTTGAAGATAAATCAAGACAACAGCGAAAAGAGAGAAAGAAACATTGGGTCTACGATTTTCAACATACGTCTCGTGAAAAAAAAACACTACTCATTGTAAACTAGTGATTTTGTTTACTTATACTATGACTTAATTTGCGTACAAGCATAGTTTTACGTTTATAAAGCGTATCTTGAACACTTTATGTGTGATAAGTTAGAAAATAAAGTACAACAAACTAGTATACAAAGCAGGATTTGAATTCGGTGATCACTTTCTTGATATCGGTGGTCAAAAAATCCACCTAAACCAAGGAAATCAACACCAGTGATGTCAAAATTAATCGCTTTTTAGCAATTACAGAAATAGTATGAATGATACAGAGGAGATGTAATAATGATGGGTTTAGGTACTTTCGCGGATTTCTTAATCGCTTGCATAGCGATAAATGCACTAAAACTGTGGGAGAAAATTGCACCACCGATCTCAAAAAAACATAGAACCAAATCCACCGAATGACAGAGAAACATTTAAAAAACTACTTTAGTATACTGTGACTGCATCTCTACTTTATTCAACAGTTAAGGCACAACTAAAGCATACTTTGTTTGAGCCACTGAGTTCCTGGTCTACAACTTTGTAAGAGTACCGACATGGTTTGTAAATTACACCGAAATCAGTCAATAGCCCGGGACACATCGTAAATTTGGTTTTATTCAATGTATTGAGCAAACACATTATTTTGATATAAAGAATATGATCAGTTAACTAATACCTTATGCGTGAACACCGATAATAACTCCGATATAATGCCCCATCTTGAGTAATAATTTTTTGTTTCAAAAAATCTGGGCGCGGGACACGCTCACCGAACATCATTTTTTGCATTTGGATATTTTTTTAATGTATTACATAAATAATAAATAAATAGTTTGATAGTGTCCCAGACAGAATATATGCTGAAAATCATGCCTGAATTAATTCAGATTTATTGAACAGTAAATTCAATAACTTTTTGCCCCGGACACGTAAAAATGGCCCTCCTGAGAAATGCCCACGTAATAAATAATAAAAACTATGCAGTGGGCCTTTTGCTCGATATGAGTAAAGCATACGATAGAGTCTGCCACCAAATCTTATTAGACAAACTTTATAATACAGGAGTCAGGGGGATAGCCCTAAAATGGTTTAAGTCATACTTTACAAATCGCTTCCAATATGTAGACATACAAAACGTCAACTTTGAGACTGGACAAATCCAACATATCAGATCTGATAGAGTCCCGGTGACAGGCTCTATACCCCAGGGTAGTGTCTTAGGCTGCCTATTATTCCTAATATACATAAACGACCTACCTGATATATTAGACGACCATTCTACGCTCTTTGCCGATGACGTTTCCGTACTAATCTCGTGTAGTGACAGCCATGAGGGTGCAACTAAATTAGAATCTAAATTAAATTCCATTACAAATTGGTTACAAACGCACAATCTACAACTTAATCTCAAAAAAACAAAAGTTATACAATTCAAACCTAGTCAAAAAGCCACATTGCCATTAAAAATCAGTTTCCAGGACACACAATTAGACCATGTAAATTCAGCCACTCTATTAGGATTAGATTTAGACAGTAATATGACCTGGAAATCCCATATACAAAAACTATCAAAAAAGTTGTCTTCTTTCATCTACGCGCTTCAACACCTTAAACGAGTTACGGACTTCGAGACTGCCCTCACAGCTTACTACGCATATGCCTATTCTAGGTTATCATACGGTCTCGTTTTGTGGGGAAATAGTTGTGATGTTGACACAATTTTCATATTACAGAAAAAATGCATTAGAATACTGGTAAATATTGATCAACTAGACTCCTGTAGACCTTATTTTATTAAGTACTAGATCCTCACCCTTGCCTCAATGTATATCTATGAAACAAGCAAATTTGTCAGAAAACATAATAATTTTTATTCAACACTAACAGACAATAGAAGAAACAACCGAAATTTAAACAAACTAGAATTGCCTTTTTCCTCATTAAATCTTGTCACATCTAGCCCTCATTTTATGTGTATCAAAATTTATAATCACCTTCCGAATTCTCTGAAAAACTTAGAAAATCCCAAATTATTCCAAAACAAGTTAAAAATATTCCTTATTAATAAGTGCTATTATAGTGTGAAAGACTACTTTAACGAAAAACATGATTAAAATGATCTCATAATATGTACCTACCTAATGAAAATTGTAAATATTTGTAATTGTTAAGCTAGTCGTTTTTAAGTTAACTGTAGTATAGGTATAATATGTTGCTGTGTCCTTACAGGGCGTCACTTAAACTAACCCAATAATATGTACCACCTGTATAACTGGTTTGTGATATGCAATAAATGATTCTATTCTATTCTATTCTATTCAGTCGGATCGTATAATCCGCCGTATTACATTATGGCTCGCCGTTTTACAAAACAGGGGCGTTTTGAAATGCGGCGGTTCGACGATTAGCCGGATTGAATGCGGCTGAATGAAAATCCGCTGGAATGTATTCGGCGCCATACGTTCTTCAACACGGCTAGCCGTAATGTAATACAGCGAGTCATTAGCCGCCGCTTTGACAGTTTTTAGTTCCCATTTTTAACACCCGTGGCGCTGCCTGACATAACAACAATAAACTATGAAAAACGCTGGGGTGTCCATCAAATCTGGAGTTCGTCGGACTGTTTCCTCGCGGGGCTCATATTTCTGAGCGGTTTGCCGAAGGGGCATCTGAAGCTACCTAACGAACCTAACCTATCTACCTATTGATTTAGTGAGACGTGCGTGAAAAGTGAAAAGTTTTCACTGAAAACATTACAGTTTGGGGAAAAAAGCGTAGGTAGGTAAGTAGGTTAGGTTCGTTAGGTAGCTTCAGATGCCCGAAGGGCAAACCGCCCAGAAATAGGAGCCCCGCTTGCGGAGCTCCGTCTATTTAAGCTGTGAAGGAAATGTTTTGGAAAAGAAACACATGTAGTGCGGTGGGACCATGTTTAAAATAAATTAAATTGCAAACATTGTCAAACTCCAGTTACGTAGGCGACCGAAAGAACTGGTCACTACAATCTAAATAGTAGATACGATGCGGCTAAACGTAGGCCGCCTTATTGAAGAACGTATCGCAATGACAATCCGGCTAATCGTCGAACCGCCGCAATTCGAAACGCCCCTGTTTTGTAAAACGGCTAGCCGTAATGTAATACGGCGGATTATACGATCTGACTACGACAGGTATGTACACAACTTTGGCCCCTTGTAAAAAAAATTACTATTACCACTTCACAGTTTATAACTTATAGGTACTTATAGGTACCTCATATGAAAGAAAGTTTTTGTTGTTAAATATGAAATATTGTGACATAAAAGAGCATCTCATAGCTTTTATAATATTTAAGCTGTGCATATACCTAAATGAGAAAAACATATAACAATGAGTACAATTATCACGTGTTGAGCCATGTGTTGCGTTTGCTCGACGATCTTCCGCCTTGGAAGGGCACAAAATGGTTGAATTTGCATACAACGCTGCGTGTCGGCTGCAATTGTACAGAAGGGTTTATACAGTGTGCGGCCTGTAACACGGGCGAAAAATTAAAACGTAGATTCTACTCTTCAAACTAGACAATGTTTGTTCAGCGACTTTTAAAAATAACTTGTAAGACCATAGAATTAGATGACAAAGAACAACTGTCAATCTTCAAAAGTGCGACTAAAAATGAAATGCAAGTGTGTGCGTAAATTGTGTGTGTAAGATCAAAAATAGTGATGTCATGTTACAACATATTAATAATCTGTCGATGTTTGATTGCTTTATCGACTACTTTTTCAAATGTGTTATTTTTACGTTAAAATTCTACGACAATATGAGTTATAAATAACACCTACATTGCGTGTGCTGTCAAAATCGTTGCAGACTTATCTTAAAGTAACTCTTACTGTGTTGGAAAGTGAAGTTTAAATTTACCGCTAAACATGAGCACCTTCAAAAAGGTATAACAATCGTTATTATTTGAAGTCGGTTATAAAAGCTAATATCTTAATGATGTCTTGTGAAGAAATAATTACATACTTACCTATTAATATGCCGACAAGTTATCGATATTGTCATATGAACATTTTGTCAAACCCTAGCGTAAAGTAACAGGTAATATGATAAAAATATTAGCACGCAAAGGAAGAAAAACTTATAATGAACTGTATAAACCGGCTTCTTACACTTTTTACGCTGTTAATTTGACAAAATATCGTTATGAAAATTTCGCTCGGAATATCATAAATCCTCTGAAATTAGTATTTGCTTGGATTATTTGGCCCTGTGACACTGAACTCCGGCACACTACAAGACACCATCTTAATGAATTACATTATCTAATACTTTTCGTCCTAATCCGTGTATATTTTTCAATTTGAAAATGACCGTGATACGCTCTTACCACCAAATACTACCATCTATGCTCTTGGCCGTCTGCGGCCGTCATCAAACTCAAAAGTGGTCACGTTTTCTCATTGGTAGTCTGACTCTTTCGCACTCATGGGATGTTCATATACTTGATGGCTTCCCTTTCGCACACTTCAGCTGTCTATCAAGCGCGAGCGCGAAAATTCTAGGTCTGTGGACAAGACTGACGGGCAATGTCAATTAGACGGAATTTAAAGTATATTGAAAATATTATTTAGTTTGTTTGAAAAAGGGATAATTTTAAGACTACATCATTTCAAAAAGTTGTTGAACAAAAGTTTTCTTGTTTGAGGAGTAGAATCTACGTTTTAATTATTCGCCCGTGTTACAGGCCACACCCTGTAGGTATACATTATATTGCCTACAGAGTACAGACGAGAATTACAAAAACGCTGTGCAGATGAATACAGGTAAGTGTAGAAACAGAATTGTAGAATCCATACTTACTGCCTACGAAATATGTTTAAAATAAGAGGAAAAATTGAAATAAATTACATGAGGAATTCCAAAACACAGAATTAGTCCTAGTATTAAAAAGTGGATCACTCCCCTGATCATTTTTAACAAAAAAAAGTTCATGAAAAGTTTACGTGTCTGTAATGAACCGATTTGTCAGATCATTCATCAACGCTACGGTATGATAATACTATTACTTACCTATTCTGTGGCTACGGTACGACACACACATGTTACCTACCGAAATAAATACACAATACTTCTAAAATCATAACCCTTCCTCTACCCTGGTCGAGTAAAGCCAGTTTTTTTTTTCAAAAAAGATACCAGACATACATACAATTTGAACCGACTTATCACATTTGTCCTTTTATCAGTCCAGTGTAATTGCAACGGGGTTTACGGGGTCAACAGCATTGTAAAGTATGCAAGATATGGCAACGAGACGTGAGACTGGGTAGTGGGAGTGGGTCATAAATTACTGATATATACCTATAATACATGTACATACTAGATACAAAACATGACCCCGTACTAATAATGCAATTTGTCAATTAGTTGTGCGGAGCTATGGTAGACAGCCTAAGCCATCACGGCATCTCATGCAGCCGGAATGCTAGGAGGATTCCTCGGCATGCCAGCTCCAATGACATCATCCGAAGGGCCCTTGTCAGTGCCAAGGTGCCGGCGGTCCTCGAGCCCTGGCCAGGGTCTGTCGGAAGGCCGGACAGGCCTGACGGAATAACAGTGGCGCCGGTGCGGACCTCTTGTCTGGAATGCTACTTCCGTAGACATCCTGGCGTCGTCCCATATTCCAAGCACTAAAGTTGACGCGGTGTGGCCGCATCCTTAGCCGAAAGCCTGAATTGTCACCATCGGTAGTTGCGACATACTAGCGGCGTCTGGCGCCGTGGAGGCCTAGCGCGTGCAGTCTCTAAAAGGAGTTAGCAAAACGCTTTATACAGGCTTCTGGTGATTTTAAGCTTTGCTATCCAGAGGGGCAATGTTGCCAGCCTTCTGGGCATCCTACCAAGATCTTGACTATAGGGACATTTTTTTAAATATAAGTGTTTTATTATGTTTTTACTCACTTGTGTTTTGTATATGTCACCGTAAAATTGTAAACACTCGTCATATTATAATCTCGCTAATAGTTACATTATAAACTGACGGTAGGGAGATTATAATCTAACGTAACCTAACCTACGTTAGATTATAAACTAACGGGTTCACAATCTTACGGTGTCATATATAAATTACTGAGATATCTAATATTGTTAGATGCTATAGTTTTATTTCTTGTTTGACAAACATATTCTCAGAAATATATGAACCAGAGTCTTTATGGTTATTATAATTACAATTGTTATAAGTACCTACTATTCCGTTCATCTAATCTGCTTGATAAGTAGGTATGTCGATTGCCTGACCACCTCACGTTTGCATGACATGACTTCATGTACTTGCCGTAGTTTTACCTCAAATCCTTGAACTAGATATTCAACTGCATTTATAACCGCCGATTTCTCCTTATCTGAACATATCAAGTAACAATAATATTGCCAATTTATTAAGTACCTAAAGATATACTAAAGTGACAATCGCGGGGCGTCAAGCGGAGCTAAATGGGCTTATTTAATTATTTTTGAAAAGATGTGTCCCGCCGAGTTTGTTGCCGGTCCCATATTGGGATACCCTCCTCCAATTGAGGGGGGATTTAAATCTTCTCGGGGCAGAGGTGTAGGGTTGGAGCCGGTCTACCTAGCTTTATTTGACGTTCATAAGCGCATTGTAATTATGCCTACTTGAATAAACTATCTTTTATCTTTTATCTTATCTTATTTATATTTCAAAAATCGGCTGGTCGATCCTGTTTTTTTTTCTGAAATTTTGCGTTAATTTGAAGTTTTACGTTAATCAAAACGTTTAGTCTGCACCTTATAAATATCACATCAAATTTACCAATTGAAATACGTCCAATGTGAGGCGATGAGTTCATGAATAATAATGTGACTTAACACAATTTCGGGGAACGCGCGACACGTGAGGTGCTTATTTGCGTTCAATTGTCTGTAAAACGTGACCGCGTTATGCCTTTCATTTAATCATGTTAGGTATTAAAAAAAATACATCTCCTGTGGCTTCTCAGATGATTATAAATAATGAGTGCCCAAACATCTTCTGACGACACGAAAAAAAAATGTTGAAAAAATTTACTTTACATTTATTATACATTTTTGTTGTTCAGTCTGTCACCTGATAACTGATTGAAAGTAGTAAATCACTTGTAGATTCGATTTACACAGATTTTCGCAATATATCGCGATACCCACTTTTTGTATGGAATTTATTAAACAATGTTAGTTTAGTTTTAATTTGTTTAGTTTATAGATTAATGTTTTCCACCTTCAATTACTGATATTAAATAAATAAATAAAAACCATTATGTACCTCAATAGTTACTTGTTTTACAAGGGGTGTAATTAGGGTTTGCAATCCGGATCCGGAATGTATGAAATTATCCGGATCTGGATCCGGATCCGCGGATCTTCCCATACATTTCGGATCCGTCGTGCAAACCCTAGGTGTAATGTTTTTTTAACCCCTAGTGTTACGCAAATGAACTCAAATCTCAAATATCTTTATCCCTCATACTCATTACCACGGAACATATTAAAGAGGTTAGAATGGCTATCGCGCGCAGTTAGTATCGGAACCGGTGTCGCCGCTCATTCCTCTCCACATTTACTAACACTGGCGCAACGGTAGTAAAAACTAGCTAGCGCCTTGTGTGCATGATGAATGGATACGCCTCCTTTAGACAGATTTGATGTCTGGCTTCTTAATCTGAAGGTTATTGTGGCGCAAAAAGGCATGTTTACTTCGTTTTTCGGTCAGCCCGGGCGCGTAACATGCGAGCGTTTGCTCAAAACCGGCGGCGACACGTACCCTGCTCGCATCGCCATTCTAACTTGTTCTATGCTCTTTACCCTCTAAAGTCTAAATGGAATGCCCTTGCGCCTTGCCGCTACAGCGAGTTCACTTACAAAAGACGAGCATGACCCGTCATAGCTGTCAGTAGGTACGACGGAGATAGGGTCCCGTCTTCCACAACTGGGTGCGTAGACAAAATGCCAATCGTTCACGCTCCGTAGCGTATAGTTATCTTTCTCTATATATCACTCTTTCACATTAGTGCGACAGAGGCAGTTGCGCTTCCGTTAACCATTGGCAGTATTGGCACGTTGTCTACGGACCCTGGGCTAGCTACACACAGCATTCGATTTACTTATTTTTCATTACACTGTGGCTGCGAGCCAGGCATCGCCGGATGTCCTGCACGTGGTTACCGCTCACGTGTCCTCCACCGGGTCAGGACAACGTTTTGCCGATTTTACGATACGATACGATACGATCATTTATTGATAAAAAAATATTTTTACATGTCATAATATATCTTAATACTTAGGAACTTAGAATCTATTACAATGTCCGTTATAATTTGCCCACCGCGGCTAAATATTTTTCTAAAGCCTTACATTCACTCAGAAATAAATATAATTACTTAGACTATGTAGATTCATATGCATGGTTTACATCTGAGTGAGAAAAGTGATATGTAGGTACAAATCAAATGTATTCTTGGCTATTTTCTGTGTGTATCTTTTCAGATATTTGACAACTAATATAATCTGTGAGTATAAGTAAAAACCTACATCATCTACCGTTTTGCCCTTGTAACATAATACCGTTAATAGTGTTAATATACCTATAATTAAATTAAAATAAAATAAAAAATATTTATTTTCAGACAATTAGTCCATAGTTATTAGTATGTAAGTACTAACATATAGAGCCTATGTTACCTTACAGTAGAGTAGGTACACTAAACTTACACAAATGAAATTATGTATTAATAAATTGCTGATTATTGTGACCGATCTATCGAACTGCATATTTGTGAACATGTAATTCGATATATCATCCCAAAATAACAGAATCAAACCGCTCGGCTATCATTTTTAGGATCCCGTTGGTGGTGCTCCCACGTATATACCTAATACTACTGATGCAATATTTTTGCGCATAGTGGCATTAAACATCATCTACATGCGCGTCCGCACACATGC
Organism: Cydia amplana; assembly: GCF_948474715.1. Lineage (NCBI taxonomy): Eukaryota > Metazoa > Arthropoda > Insecta > Lepidoptera > Tortricidae > Cydia > Cydia amplana. The sequence goes on along the minus strand of NC_086069.1, from coordinate 8,018,544 downwards.
CAGAAGCACCGCGGGAGCCTCACCAGGGCCCTGAAAACGTAGAAAGGCCTGTCCAGGCGAAGACAAAAAATTAGGGCGAAAGTGGCCAAATTGGCGTTTGCGTCTTAGATCAGACAATTTAATCAGATTGGCGAAAAAATGTCTTCGTCTGGACAAGCCTTAAATTTAAATATATTAAGAATTTTCTTGTTGATCAATGTTCAAGAAATATCATGGCCCTAATATGCTTTCTCTGAGAATTTTCCTAAAATAAACATAATAAATTTACTTGTATATTCTAAATTCAAGGTTGTAGGTAAATATAAATCAATGTGATCGTTATTTATAGCCGACTTGCTGTTTTGTTTTACACTGAAGACCTAAAATACGCCGAATTACAGATTACATTATGCTCTTAGAGAATGTTTAGCTTTTGATACGGGTCAAAATATAAGTATGACGTAAAGTACAGTAGGTACCTACACGTGTTGAAACCTTAAATCTGAAAAAAAAAACCCATAAGAGGTCAAAGTAATGATTGGGCTTAGCGTAAAAGAAAGTGTGCGTGCAAAACAGAAATTGCTTAGAATTATATTGGAATAGGTAAGTCGTTACCTATAAGGATGGGGATATTTACGTATTTAGTTTACCTTCCTTCCTCTTCTCTTTATGGCCCTGTTCCTCTTGCTTCCGCAACCTAGGTTACTCTAGAGCTTTGGACATTTAAGCCACGTATTCACTATAAACATTTTGTTTGGTGTACTTTCGTTTGGGCCAAATACCTTTCGCCAAATTTCACTTCCCAACAAACTTATCGCAATTGTTTCATTTCCCAAAGGAACCTTTAGCAAAGTTACACTTCGCATATAATTTATTTGGTCAAATTATGATTTGGCATGATTTTACTTTGTCAAATGTTATTAGGACAAAAACTTATTTAGCAAACATTTTGGTTTGGTTGGACTGTAGCAAAGGGGGGACTGGAACTTTTTTTTGACAAAGTGGTGTCATTATTAATTTATGACATTGTTAAGACCTATCTTATCAGGGAATGGACAAATAGGTATTATGCTATGCAATACCTACTTGCCTACGCCATCTAGGTTAGGGCTCTCAAACTTATTAATAGATATTAGATATAAATCACCGGTAGACAGCACCACAGTTCTATAATATGTAAATAAGGTGACATCTACCGAAACTCCTATGTATAATTACTAGCATACGAGCTCAACAGCTTAGTTTAGGTATGTCAGTATATGTAATAGTTCATAAGTAATCAGTAGTGTGGCGCTGTACGATAGCTATATAAGAACCTGCTTGCCTGTATATACGACCTCTTTTTCCAACCAGCCTTCTGCTTAACATTAAACTTAATATAGTATATTCCTTGCTTTTAATTTGGCCGCCATTACCTCCACGCTGGACAGACATATATTTTAAATGATTGTACTTGTAACGTATAGAACACGTCAAAACAGGCTACTTTTACTTGGAAAACTTTTTTCTAAAATTGAAAATGGCGGAGATCGAGCGTTTTACATCTCTCTTTTAAGGCAGGTCGGTGTAGGTACGACGACGAGCGAAGCGAGAAGGAGTGTTAGGTAGAACTGTGATCTTACAGCGCGCGATCCGAGCGAGCGAAGCGAGCGTGCCACGGCAGCGGCCGGCGAAGCGCCAGAACCGACTTTTTTATAATAATAAAATTTTACAAGTCCCAGCTCCCTTTAAAAACATCAATCTTCGATCGCGTCTAACTCGGCCATTTTAAATTTTAATGAGTTTATTAAGAAAAAAGAGATTTATTTCATCAAAATCTTGTAAATTATTCTGTTTTGAAAACCTATGTTTTTTTTCATTTTCTCAAAAAAAATCTAAGTCACAAAAACGCCCCCCTTTGTACAGTCTGACCGGCATCTCTATTTAAATTTGAACCTAAATTTGTTGTGTTAGAATTTTGTATTTATATAATATTTCTACTCAGTATCAGTAGCTTTCTCCATTCCTACTGAGAATAAATAAAAAATAATTAAAAAATTAAAAATAAACAAAAAGAAAATAACTTAATATAATATCTTTTTTAAAAAAAGGGAACCGCCTTCAAAAAACCAACCCACTGAAAAGTACAAAATAATTTTTATATGGCGGCCCTTTACGTGTCCAGTCCCTATCCCACGGCGAAAAGCAATTTTTTGCCAAAAAGTAATTAATACCTAATAATAAGAAAATTAATAATCATCCGGGTAATTACTTAGTTTTTGAAGGCGGTGCCAAACCAACAAAAACAGTCTTTACTACCAATCAGAAAAAGAATACAAGAACTAAATTAATGAGTAAACTAAGTATGTCTTTATAATGCAAGTAAGTACAGCGTTCTTCGTTGTCTAAAATATCGGTTCTCAAAAATTTTTGTTTGGCACCGACTTCAAAAACTAAGTAATTACCCGGATGATTATTAATTTTCTTATTATTAGGTATTAATTACTTTTATTCATTATTTTATTTATTTTATTTTATTTTTTAGTTTTTAGTGATAGGTAGATACTTCATTTATTTTAGGTTTTGGGCTAAAATACTAGTTTGTTAGGCTCTCCATATTTTAGTCTACTAATGTTGGTGATGGCCTAACTCGATGATAATCGCGACACAACATAATATGACGTTTTGGTGCTAAACGATTTGTATGTATATTGCTCCCACTTCCACTCCCATTCCCAGTCCCAGTCCGAGTCCGACTCCCACTCCCACTATTTTATCTAAATCGGTTTTAGCAACATAAATTTGTTGGTAGGTATACCGATAGCATGGCCACCTACCGGGTCCAATTGGTTTCCAAACCATCCATGTACTGTACACTAAAACCTTCTCCAGAATGTAAGAAACACTTTTCTGAAAACCGCATCAAAATCGGTTCAGCCAAACGCGAGATAATCACGAACAAACATACACACATACATACGTACATACATACGGGTCAAACTGAGAACGTCCTTTTTTTAAAGGCAGTTAGAAAAAAGTTCATCGAACTCCGCAACATAGGCACACGACGACAAGTCGGTTAACCAAAACAAAGTGTGCCTATGTTGCACCAAACCTAAGTTCCACTAGGTACAGCAAGGGTTCACCATCAGCCCTATCTTGGGTACTGCTCTCCCAAGTGCTCATCAAGATGTGACAGATTACCAAAATAGCGTGGGCCTATGTTGCACCAAACCTGAGTTCCACTAGGTACAGCAAGGGTTCAGCATCAGCTCTATCTTGGGTACTGCTCTCCCAAGTGCTCATCAAGATGAGACGGATGATCAAAACAGCGTGGGCCTATGTTGCACCAAACCTGAGTTCCACTAGGTACATCCCGAGTTCCACTAGGTACATCCAGGGTTCAGCATCAGCTCTATCTTGGGTACTGCTCTCCCAAGTGCTCATCAAGGCGTGTCGGATGACCAAAACAGCGTGAGCCTATGTTGCACCAAACCTGAGTTCCACTAGGTACAGCCAGGGTTCAGCATCAGCTCAGATCTATGTATACTAAAACCTTCTCCAGAATGTAAGAAACACTTTTCTGAAAACCGCATCAAAATCGGTTCAGCCAAACGCGAGATAATCGCGAACAAATATACATACATACATACATACATACATACGGGTCAAACTGAGAACCTCCTTTTTTTTGAAGGCGGTTAAAAAATATCCCCATGTTTTTGGTGCATTTGTATGAAGTTTTGGGGACACTTTTTAGGGTTCCGTAGCCAAATGGCAAAAAACGGAACCCTTATAGATTCGTCATGTCTGTCTGTCTGTCTGTCCGTCCGTATGTCACAGCCACTTTTCTCCGAAACTATAAGAACTATACTGTTGAAACTTGGTAAGTAGATGTATTCTGTGAACCGCATTAAGATTTTCACACAAAAATAGAAAAAAAATTATACATTTTTGGGGTTCCCCATACTTCGAACTGAAACTCAAATTTTTTTTTTTCATCAAACCCATACGTGTGGGGTATCTATGGATAGGTCTTCAAAAATGATATTGAGGTTTCTAATATCATTTTTTTCTAAACTGAATAGTTTGCGCGAGAGACACTTCCAAAGTGGTAAAATGTGTGTCCCCCCCCTGTAACTTCTAAAATAAGAGAATGATAAAACTAAAAAAAATATATGATGTACATTACTATGTAAACTTCCACCGAAAATTGGTTTGAATAAGATCTAGTAAGTTGTTTTTTTTTATACGTCATAAATCGCCTAAATACGGAACCCTTCATGGGCGAGTCCGACTCGCACTTGGCCGCTTTTTTCTCGTATTAACGCCATGCAATATTTTGGGACATGTAAGTTATGCTTAATGATATAATGATACATTTGACTAAATAATACTTGGTAAAATGAAACTTGTCCAAGTAGGTAATTATTTGCTAAACAATAACTTGCCAAAAAAGACTATTGCTAACTTAAAACTTGCGATAAGTTGTTTTGTCAAACATTTTTTTTGGAAATGATAATTTGGGAAACATAGTTTGGGATGTGATACTTTGGGAAACGTTTTTGGCCCATTCGTTAGTAAACCATTTTGTTTAGAAACACGGTTTCAGATACAGAAATCCACGTGTTTCTGAAACACAGAAACAGTTGGGGTAAACGCTATTGTTTATCGCCATGTTAATTGTATCTCAGACCATCCACACTAACGTGAGATGAAACATTGTTTCTGTAAACATCTGCATAGTATTTATGAACCAGAGTATCCCAAACATATGTCATGACATATGTATTCCCTCGCGTATTCCCTCCTATAGACATGTCTATAGGAGGGAATACGCGACTTTATTCCACCACTGCATTGAATTACTCTGAAAATTTCTCGTTATTATAATTGTGAACAAGGAACGCGTATCTACATCACAACGAACTCGTGGCTCTATGTAAGGTGGGTAAGTACCTACCTACGTACATATTTTGGGAAGTAATCAGAGACAGCACATGCGCGCACGCATGCCGCGCAACGTGATTGAATATCGGTGAGTAAAAGCGATGACTCGTCACGAACAGTATAGGTAAATTCAATCTCAGCTTCAGCAATAATCGCTTAAGTTAATATTTTATCTTAGTGTGTATTAATACTTAGTTATTCTAGGTTTTAATAAATATAAATATATACGTAAGATTTCTTCATTTGTATAGGGAGTATGGTTCTTCAACTTAGTCGAGCCTAATCATTGTTAGACCATAATGATGTTATTTTTTATACCGTAACATAGCATTATAAGGCATGTGTATATAATAATATGTCTTTAAGAAGGTTGATACGGTATACTGATTTATTTAGCATTACATTTGCTCCTGGTATGATATAAAGGTTATTCCCATCCCTACTGTTTCCTGAGTAGGTGTAACCCTGCAATTTAACCTCAGATAACCTTTCAACGTGAGACCTAGATCGAGTTCGATTTACATGAAAATAGTCGTATGATATAACGAGATCCAGGCGCATTCATCTTCCAGCTTACGTAAAGGGTGTCTGAGGTTGCACGTGATAGTCTACGGAAATATAACAAAGCCAATAAAAATAGTTGTTATAGAAATACTTATCTATATATATTTGCAAAAATATCCAAGGAAATACATTAAATTAAAGAGGTTATGGTTATGGTCAATGTTCATAACACGTGCCACGCGTGATATGAACATAATAAACAAAATTGAACCAAAATTAAACTTGTGAATTATCAGTTATTTATACACTATTATTTAAATATACTCTAATCACGTGTAAATTTATCTTAAGCTGAGTTGAAGGCTCGTGAATCGTTTGTATTAAAACAATTTTAAAACACTCAATTCTTGCGATAATGATATAATTGCTTACTTACCTATTCTTTTATATCAAAATAAAAATGCTTATAACCTTTGTTGACTCGTACAAGTAAAATTTTGCTGATGTTTTATGGAAGTAATTAGTCTTACATTGCTTTCCATAATATTAGATAAAAGTACATATTATGTACGTACTAATAGATACTAATAATATTGTTTGATTTTATTTTAGAGATAAGTAGATCTAACCTCAACTAGTGCCCACGCCAATTACTGGGATTAGGTGCCAAGCGGACCCCAGGCTCCCATGAGCCGTGGCAAAATGCCGGGACAACGCGAGGAAGATGATGAAGTAGATCTAACCTCATCAGGGTGCGTAAATAGCCAAGGTGCAATCGTTAACGCTCCGTAGCGAACGATACGCAACTGTCACTGTCGATGTCGCACTGATAGAGAGAGATGACTACGATACGATGCGATACGGAGCGTTAACGATTGGCACTTTGGCTACGTGCCGCGTTTCCTTGAGGTCCTATACCTCAGTACTACAGCTACCTATAAGTGTATTTTTTTATTCGGTAGACTAAAATGACATTTCATAGTATGAGATGACACATGATGTTCATACTATGAAATGTCATTTCAGTCTACGGAATAAAAAAAATGACTTTAGTTTATAGCACCTACTGTTGTTTTTGTTTGACTACAATTTCGGTAAATACAATATTTCAATAGTCATACTTATCCATATTAGAAAGTGTTTTGACGTAGATCGTGTAATAGACTGGCGGCTGCGATATGACGCCGACGTTTCCACTCGATGACATCACTCACGCGCACTATTCACGTGTGCGGTACGATAAGGAAATCAACGTATCGTGTAGGCAACGTGGAGTCACAAATGTCACAATACACGTATCATAACAGTAGAATCACCGAGCACGTTATCTCTAAAAGTTTTATGAGATGGATACATTTAAAATAAATATTATGAAACTTCAGAACAGAGGGATAGCTCTGTTTTTTTAAGCTTTTAGCTTTTAGCGTTTAGCTTCAAGACGTAGAGATTTACCTCAGACCGTGAGTATCAAACTTAAAGTTGTCAAGCACGCAGCATGTTTCCAGGCTATTGGACTCTTTAACAAGTTACCTGTTTAATTAAAGTCACACACCAATAGCCTCATTTTCAAAAATAAGTTGAAGTCTTTCTTGCTAGAGAAGTGCTACTATTCGGTAGAGGAGTTTGTAAATGAACGAAATTCTGACATATAAAATTGTAATTCATGTTTTAAATTCTTAATTTACGATTTGACATCCTACATTTATATTGCAATTCAATCCTAATTCACATTTTATTGTTATTGTTTTTTTTTCGTATAATTCACATTATTTAATTTCGTGTTTTAATGTTAATATTAGTTGCATGTTTGTTGTTGTTGTTCATGTAGATTTAAGTAGATTATGATTCAAACACAATGTAAAATTGTTTATGAATAAATAAATAAAATAATAAAATAAATAATAATTAAGGAATGCTGTAGGGCTATGATGGTCGACTGTATAAATGATATAGTTGTATAAATGATGATAAAACTGACATTTTATCCAGTTCTTATTGATTTGTCGTCTTTTCCACTTTTGACAGCGATAGTCGTTAAACGATTAACTGCATAACATGCTCGTTGGATAATATGTCACTTGTCTACTTTTCCAACTTAAACTTAGTTGATAAGTGGATAAGTTAAATGATATAAAAGTCACTTGTCTAGATTTATACATTTTTATAACATTCATACCGTTTTGTCCACTTTGACAGCGATAGATGGTAAATGGCTACGTTTGTTGGATAGTTAGACATATAGTCGATTTTTGACGGCTAGCCTTTGATTAATTTATCGTGGTGCTCACTGGGCACGATAAGGACGATAAGGTGCTCTCATGGTATAGAAGTGGTGAAAAATACAATTTTTAGGGCTCACTCGTGCGTCTGTCTGTCCGTCTGTCACAGCCTATTTTCACGGAAACGACTAGACCAATTAAGTTGAAATTTAGTACACATATGTAAATTAGTGACCCCTCACCCAAAGACGGACATGGCTTCCTCGCGTTGTCCCGGAATTTTGCCACAGCTCATGGGAGCCTGGGCAGCTTGGCAGCTAATCCCAGGAACTGGCGTGGGCACTAGTTTTTACGAGAGCGACTGCCATCTGACCTTCCAACCCAGAGGGTAAACTAGGCCCGTATTGTGGGATTAGTCCGGTTTCCTCACGATGTTTTCCTTCTCCGAAAAGGGACTGGTAAATATCAAACGATATTTCGTACATAAGTTCCGAAAAACTCATTGGTACGAGCCGGGGTTTGTACCCGCGACCTCTGGATTACAAGTCGCACGCTCTTACCGCTAGGCTACCAGCGATTTTTTTAAGTACAATAAATAGGTTAGAAGTTATTTAAGAAAATAGCCAATAAATTACCCCCTCCCCCCACCTTTATCTCCGAAATTACTGGGTCTAAAATTTTGGACTCGCACTTGGCCGGTATAGTTTTTTTTTTCAAATATAATATATACTATTTGAACTCCATTTGTAATTCATATAAGAATATCATTACATTTATTATTTGTAGGGATGGCAAAGATATCATTTCTTCTTGGCAGCTGCTGCCATGTAAGAAAAGCATCAACAAAGAAAAATTCAACGACGTGCCATAAGGGATACATGGAACCCTTTTGATATGCCCAACGAGGAGTTCCGGCACATATATAGAGTGCTCAAAGACTTGGCACTCTATTTGTGTGCCGACCTAGACGCCGACCTCAAACTCAACATGGCGACGGATTGCCGGCACATCTTAAAGTACTTAATTAAAGATATAATGTAGCACTGAGGACGTCACTTTCTGAGAACGCCACTTTCTGAGGACGTCACATTTGGAGTTCGTCACTTTTTTAGCATAGGTACGATTTAACAGTATAAAATACCAGCACGAAAGATGTATGTAATGCCAGCAACCAGATTACCTGTTCGACATACGGTCGCTTTTGTATCCTACATACATACCAACACCAATCTCTGTTTGCCTTACGCCTGACTGGTAGAGAATTCCATTTGGCAAAACGTCCTATGTTTCGTGCAATAAAGTGAAAATAGAGAGATTAATAATAATAAAAAAACAATCTAATTATGTTTAAATCAGAGTATTTAATTCAGAATACTTAAAAACTACAAGCACCAAAACATTTAGCCACAGATTGGAGTTAGGCCGGAAACAGCTTCGATTCCATACACATAAGGGCGCGTGTACAGTTGTACACGGTGCTGCCTCCGCGCCGCCGCCGCTCCTTCGCGCTATGTACACGAGACGCGTAAAACCCGCGGCGGCGGCGCGGCAGCGGACTATACTTGTCTCGTGTACATAGCGCGAAGGTGCAGCGGCGGCGCAGCGGCGGCGCGGCGGCGGGCTTTACGCGTCTCGTGTACATAGCGCGAAGGTGCGGCGGCGGCGCGGCGGCGGCGCGGAGGCGGCACCGTGTACACGCGCCCTAAATGTTTCGCACAGTAGGAACCATGATTTTATCATACGCCGCTGTGATTAGCTCGTGAAGGGGTCAGACTGTACGAAAGGGGAGGCTGGGACTTAGAATTTTTTTTGACAAAGTGGTATCATTATGACACTATTTTTAAATGATTGTAATGTGTAGATCACGTCAAAATAAGCATCTTTTATTGGAAAAACTTTTCTCTAAAATAAAAAATGGCCGAGTTAGACGCGACCAAAGATTGATGTTTTTAAAGGGAGCTGGGACTTGTAAAATTGTATTATTATAAAAACGTCGGTTCTGGCGCTTCGCCGGCCGCTGCCGCGGCACGCTCGCTTCGCTCGCTCGGCTCGCGCGCTGTATGGTCGCATTTCTACCTAACACTCCTCCTCGCTTCGCTCGTCGTCGTACCTACTCCGACCTGCCTTAAAAGCCTGGCCTGCCTTAAGCTCTATCTCCGCCATTTTCAGTTTTAGTAAAAAGTTTTCCAAGTAAAAGTTGCTTATTTCGATGTGTTCTATACATTAAAATCATTTAAAATATATGTCATAATGACACCACTCTCAATGAAAAAGTCCCAGCTCCCTTTAAAAATATCAATCTTTGGAGGCGTCTAACTCAGCCATTTTTTATTTTAGAGAAAAGTTTTTCCAATAAAAGATGCTTATTTTGACGTGATATACACATTACAATCATTTAAAAATAGTGTCATAATGACACCACTTTGTCAAAAAAAATCTAAGTCCCAGCCCCCCCTTTGCTACAGTCCAACCCGTGAAGGTATCACGGCAAGCTCGCTGACACCAGTTGAAGGTCATTCCAACATATTTACATTTAATTAAACGGACTGTCGCCCCTTTTGTGACAACATATTCTTCAGCATACCGCGTCTTCTGTCATGTCTCCATAAACTCTGTTAGTCTTTTTTATCTGCGTATAAAATCAGCTCTTGCAGTTTTTTTTTTCAGACAATATTTCCTCTCGTGTCACCTGTGGAGAATAGGCGTCCAAGGACTTTTTCTTCATAGCGTTGCCGAATTTCAGAATATATGTTCAGCCATCAATCACTTCTGCGTATGGAGTGATCCATACTCTCATAGTTCTCATGTTCTGCATATATTTAATGCAATTTATTTGTTTGTTTTCTTCCTATAGGTATAGGTTACGCAATGAATTTTTAAATTAATATTACATTGTACTTTTAGCCTGACTGACAATGAAAATCTATTTGACATCGCTGATTTTTTTTCTATAGATGGTCAACCAAACCTTGTCAGTAGAAAAAGGCGCGAAATTCAAATTTTCTATGGGACGATATCCCTTCGCGCCTACATTTTTAAAATTTGCCGCCTTTTTCCTCTGACAAGATCTGGTTGACCAAGTATATTTAAAATGCGAAACTACAAATAGGTTATATCGTTTGTCAAAGCACTGTCTCATTTCAAACATAGACAGAGAGAGTCATACGTCATACTATCTTTGTCTTACACTAGTACTAGCACCCAAAAGAAAAGGATGAGTATAGTTTGTATTGTTCTTATTTAATGACAAATTGGTTTGACCAACTATACTTACAAGAATGCACTTCGTTTTTCTGGTAAAATCCGACGTAATCGCGTAATAGAAAATGACAGCGTCGTACTAATTTAGTTGCAATCCAACCACAGACTTGTCATTCTCGCGCTCGCGCTTGACAGACAGCTGAAGTGTGCGAAAGGGAAGCCATCACGTATATGAACATCGCATGAGTGCGAAAGAGTCAGACTACAAATGAGAAAACGTGACCATTTTTAGGGTTCCGTAGCCAAATGGCAAAAAACGGAACCCTTATAGATTCGTCATGTCTGTCTCTCTGTCTGTCCGTCTGTCCGTCTGTCTGTCCGTCCGTATGTCACAGCCACTTTTCTCCGAAACTATAAGAACTATACTGATGAAACTTGGTAAGTAGATGTATTCTGTAAACCGCATTAAGATTTTCACACAAAAATAGGAAAAAAAAACAATAAATTTTTGGGGTTCCCCATACTTCGAACTGAAACTCAAAAATATTTTTTTTATCAAACCCATACGTGTGGGGTATCTATGGATAGGTCTTCAAAAATGATATTGAGGTTTCTAATATCATTTTTTTCTAAACTGAATAGTTTGCGCGAGAGACACTTCCAAAGTGGTAAAATGTGTGTCCCCCCCCCCCCCCCTAACTTCTAAAATAAGAGAATGATAAAACTAAAAAAAATATATGATGTACATTACCATGTAAACTTCCACCGAAAATTGGTTTGAACGAGATCTAGTAAGTAGTTTTTTTTATACGTCATAAATCGCCTAAATACGGAACCCTTCATGGGCGAGTCCGACTCGCAATTGGCCGCTTTTTTTGAGTTTGACGACGGCCGCGGACGGCCAAGAGCGTATCACCGTAATTTTCAATTTGAAAAATATACACAAATTCGGAAGAAAACTATTTGATAAAGTAATACAATGAAGATAGTGTCTCGTAGTGTACCGGATTTCAGTGTCACGGGGCCAAATAAACCTAGCAAATACTCATTTCAGAGGAATAATGATATTCCGAGCGAAATTTTCTTAACGATATTTTGTCAAATTAACAGCATAAAAAGTGTAAGAAGCCGGTTTATACAGTTGATTATAAGTTTTTCTTCCTTTGTGTGCTAATATTTTATCATATTACTCAATAATTTAAAATATTTTGTGTAAAAACATAATAAACTGTTACTTTACGAGGGCTTGACAAAATGTTCAGATGACAGTATCGATAACTTGTCGGTATATTAATAACTATGTAATCATTTCTTCACAAGACATAATTAAGATATTAACCTTTATAACCGACTTCAAATAATAACGATTGTTATACCCTTTTTGAAGGTGCAGATGATTAGCAGTAAATCTAAACTTCACTTTCTATTCTAACGATTTTCGATTCGAGGTTTGTACCACCCTGTATAGAGTAGTTAATAGAGTCAGACCGAGAAAAGTCTGCAGCGATTTTGATAGCCCACGCAGTGCAAGCGTCATTTTAAACGTCAAACTTCTATGAATTTATGACGGGTAAATATAGCTGGTCAACCAAATCTTGTCAGTAAAAAAAGGCGCGAAATTCAAATTTTCTGTGGAACGATATCCCTTCACGCCTACATTTTTCAAATTTGCCGCCTTTTTCTACTGTCAAGATCTGGTTGACCAAGTATAACACTTGCACTGCGTGGGCTATCAATATCGCTGCATACTTTACGAGTAGCAAGGACCTAGGACCGCCTTAGATTGCGATGGACAGTCTTTGCATCAGGAAAAATCCGGAGCGGGGGTCAAGGCCCCTTTCAAACAGGCGAGGTCCCAGCTCCCGGAGCATCCCGAAGTCTCGACACCGAGGGAGACGAATAAATACCCGCTCAGCGCCGAGTATTTATCTTTTTAGGGTTTCAGGAAAAACGGGACCCTATTACTAAGACTCCGCTGTCCGTTAGTCTGTCTGTCTATTTAGATGATATATTTCTGTTGCCAACAACAAATAATAAGTACTAACAACAAAATAAAATAAATATTTAAGTGGAGCTCCCATACAACAAACGTGATTTTGTTGCCGTTTTTTGCGTACCTAATGGTACGGAACCCTTCGTGCGCGAGTCCGACTCGCACTTGGCCGGTTTTTAAGAGACGCCGCATGCTCAGCAGCCGCTCCTGCCGACCGCATTGTACGACTAAGATGCGGGGCGGCAAAAGTACTGACGCACGTGGCGTCCCACAGGAAGCACTTACTTCTTTCCCACGGCACCAGGGTCTAGCCGTCAGGCCTTATGCCGTCCGATCGGCTAAAGCCTGGCGGCTGAAGCATACATGGGATATTAGGTAACTCTGACAATAAGGCTCTCCTAACGATGTCATTAAGAACATGGTGCCGTGGGAACCTCCCAGCGCAACGGCAGCAGCTCAAGACATGGTGGCCGTTGCTCCCCACAGTGGAACCGTAGATGCATTGGTGGGGTTGGCATAATTTAGTTGATTTTGACAGATGGTTTGACGTATAAAATTAACCGTATTTGAGGTTAATAAGGTCTACTGTCCTTAAAATTTTGTATGAATTTACAAGCAAATATGAGCCTTCGTTAATTAAGTATTGCAGCCGGTTCTACCTTAATTCGATAAGGTAGCTTATTTCAAAGACTATAAACTCTAAGTACTTAGAAATAAAGCTTCAAAAGCTTTAACCGTGGATAACTTTTAACTATCAACGTCACATGTGGATAAGTGGTGATAGGATGTCATTCATTAAAATACGCTTTAAGTAAACTTGTTTAGAATTGATTTTTCGAAAGCTCAAACCACGGATGATTTTTATCAGTCAATGGCAAAAGTAGATAAGTGGTGGAATGTGATTAAGTAATCTATTCTTTAAAATAGGCCTTAAGTCATCGAGATTAAAATTGATTTTTCAAAAGCTCAAATCATGTCACGCTATCATTAGTCACTTGTACTTTATCCTCGCGTCTTTTTACCCAATTTAATCACTTATCAGGTATTTCACATATCACGCAATAAATGATTAATGATTTGGTGACAAAGCATCATAGCCCTCCTGATATACCTAAGGTGGCTTACTTAAATAGCAAGAAGACTGAATATGGAAACTTAAACTTTATTGATCAATTCACCCGTCACGAAGTTGCCATGGAATTGTCTACCGCATGACACTTTCAACTTTCAAATGTGAATATTCTGGTGGTAATTGATATAACAGTTAAGGTAAACGTACTGGTGCTCGACATGCTAATGCCCAATAGATGACACCCTGCTGTCACCTCTATTGACAATGACTTAAGTTTCAAGATTACATGTACTGTACCTGTACCGCGTCCAGCACCAGTACGTTTACCTTAATAAAAGTGATTAGTTCCTTGATTAGCCATGTAGGTAGGTACTTAGGTACATATACAATTATATTTTTCAATCCGTTCAATGTTCAATTAAAGTATGTATATCAATATAAAAAACAGGTTTTATTGTGAGTTATTTAACTTATTTATGATGGAATGATTGTATAAATCATAAAAGCCCTATTGTTCTCCTAAAGGGTGACTCACGTTAGACCGGCCCAGGGCCGGGCCGGGGCGTCCGATCGGTGATCACGCGGTGCTTTCTATAAAAAAAACGAAGTGTCGGACGCCCGGCCCTCTATCGTGAGTCATCCTTTAAGCACTTAGTTATAATGTAAAAATAATGCTATGCCAGTGCTATATTTGTCACGAGTTTAAGGCACGTGGGGCGCGCATTCGACACGCATCCCACGTGTGGTAGCTTGAATGCGTTGCGAGTCACAATGGGCCGAACAATCGCCTTAAACAACTCCATATCAGTAACAACATTAACAACGTTACGATCACTGTCGAGCCACATTCGTCACGGTTTCAAGAGACACGTCACGTCAAGTCACGTGGTGCGTGCGTTTAGCCCTGACATGTACCTACTTACCAGGTACACGCAGCAGCATTCGCAAACGACCTATAGTAATAGTTGCGTAAACTTTTTTGTACACAATTTATATAAAAAGGGGTTTATAAACGTATAAATAAGTTTGTAAGTAATCGGATATTGCCCTTTTGGTACAGGAGAAAGAAGAACAATCTCAAACTTTATATGCAAAAAGTCCTACCCTAGTAGCACGGTCGCATTTTTATCATTTATCACCATGCCTGTCACGTTCTAACAAGTATGTAAGTGCGAAAGTGACGGACTTAGTGATAGTGGATAAAAATGGAACCGTGCTGAGCCCGCTGTTTTGTTTTAGTTCATAATAATGTAAATCCACATTTACTAGTATAGAGTTAGACCAAGATAAGTCTGCAACGATTTTGATAGCACACGCAGCGCAAGTGTTATTTTAAACGTCAAACTTCTATGAAATTATGACGTATAAAATAACAATTGCGAAGATAAATAGACGAGAGTAGCGAAAGGGGGTGTGAACTGGTAGTAGGTTTTTGACACACTGGCTCTTTGCTGGCCTGTCAACTGTATGAATCCTATAATATGAACGACATAATTGAACATTTTTATTTATTTATTTAATATATAAGTACTTAATGGTTGGTTCGAACAACAAAAATGATTTCGTCAAATCGTTCTTAGTCAAACACCCCAGCTTGCAGTATAAAAGATGATCACTTAGTATTTTTCAAGATTATATATTACATTTAGAGATTACCTATTGTATGTATTTTTAAGATTATGCGTTTAAGGTATGTATGTTGTATGGCGATGACATCTGTCACCGTACCCAAGCTATTTCAAAAATACTATGTACATCAAAGTTATTTAGGATTTATCACACGCCGTATGCAAACGTGATTAAAACTATGTTTTGTGAGACGATTTAATATAGGTATTTCGTATCTGGACTGCGACGATAAATTTTAGTGTTTCGCTGTAGTCCCCAAGCCTTCTTATTTTTTTAGCGGCCTGATAAACGCAGGCTGATGGTTGGCAGGTTTGTCACACTAGTGTCAGGAATTAAGATTGAGAGTGGCAACTATTGGGGCAGTATCAAGCACTGGGACATTTAAGTTAAAGGAGCCATGGGTAATATGAATGTTCGTGCAAAGCCAGTATGCGCCACCAATGGCTATCAGTATGCAAGTGTAAGTATATCAGTCAGATGCATTTAGCGTAGCGACAGTCAACGGCCCCAGCTCTAAAGTGTGTCAGGGCCTACCCTACACGTGACTCGCGGCAGTCGCGGCTCGTGCGGCACTATTCTACCGCACACAGGAAAACTATTAGTATCTATTTAAGATAATGTTATGGTATATTTATAGCAATATTTCTAAAGTTTTGCTAGCGGGGAGATGAATAGCTATAATATTTAGAATACATATAGTATTCTGTACAACATTTATGACAATATTTAAAAAATATTGGAGAGCCGCAAATAATGGAGATAATAATGGAGTGGAGTGTGTTCCTGCTACTCAGTGTTGTGTTCCTGCCGGTGAGTAAGGTTGCCAGGGTGCGGAGTGTTAGGGTGGGCAACGCGCAAACGCGCATGTACCTACATAACTCCTCTGGAATTGCAGGCTTAGGTACCATCAGGCGGACCGTATTATTGTTTGCCATCGACGCAGTATAAAATAATAATAATCGATGAGCTATCCTGATGCTGAGCAAGACTCAACCCAACCTTGCATTGGCATTGCCCAATCTGTGTCGAAGAGCGACACACATATAGTCGTCACCTTGTCAACATTTGATTTCCCATAACAGTCATAACTTCTCTTTGAAATTATTTGTATTGCTACCAACAGTGTTATAATTATAAATTTGGCGAATCTTAACCTTACTTAAGTACCTACTGTTCCCGTAGCAGATCAGTTCTGTTAGGGTCACACTTCCAAACAACCTTAAATTTCTGGTAGCAGTTCAGTTCAGTAAGGGTCGCAGTTCTCACCGACTTTTTAACATCGCATGATTGAAAGTGACAGAGAAGAGATAAATAGTTATGCACAGGAAACAAGCCTCTGATTGACCACGCTAACTTTACACAAACTTTTCCATAGGTACCTACTTGATGTATCACTTGGCAATAAAACTTAGCGTGTGGTCCAACTTTAGGTATAGCTGACAACATACTGTCGCCTTCTTTTGCTTCATAAGAGAAGTGTCGTTGATTTTTTTGGTAGATTTGGTCGACTATATCATTCTCAAAGAGCGTTATGCTTTATCAATCCATAGGTATTTGTTTATTGTTGTAAACGAAAAATGTTATACAATAGTCGCTGTATCAAGATTCAAGAATATTAGTGAATACTTATGAATATCAAATAATGGCTAAACTTGCTAGTCGCAATATTCTTACAAACTTATAAAGTACTTATTCCCCTGTTGTTCTAAAATATCCTTGAAATATGACCACTTTCTTGGGTTTTCAATGTGCATGAATTATGGAAAAGCCATTCATTTTTCATAAACTTACCTAAGTAAAAACTGTAGGTATGTAAATTTATAAATTGTTTCTTCTTGGGTTCTGCGAGTTCTGCGCGTTTTAATACTCCATTTTGTAGGTAATGGGACTGACTAACCAGGGATCGGATACCGGTATTTTTTGTATGGGAACGGAAACGGTATTTTTTCGTTCTTTGCTAATTACTTCATTTCTAATTGGGCAATCTAATAATACGAAGTCGTAACCTAAAAACACAACTGAGTCCTACATTTCGAGTATAAAAGATTTCGAAAAATATGGTTATTTCTAAGATTTTGCGCAAAACCGGTTCCGATCCCTGTGACTAACTGCTCGCCGATGTGATTGGGTGCCACCAATGGAACCCCGATCACCATTAGAATCTGAAAAGATACCTGGGCTTAGCTAGCTAGGTAACCGTTTATAGAAAACGTAAATCGAAACTTAAATAATGAATGTAATCATGTGATTATACACAAAATTGAACAATCGCACGAAAGTAACTTCGTCGAAGGTTTAGAAAATTCCATAGCTATCCAATGTGGTAGTGTAGTGGTGAGATAATAAGAGCAATTTAGGCATGTTTGCATCAGCCGCGGTAAGGTGCGGCAATAACTAAATATTATTTATAATCATATATAAAAAAAAACCGGCCAAGACGGAAGTCCGACTCACGCTTGACTGCACATTTCTAATAGGTTTTCCTGTCATCTATAGGTAAAGAACTATTTTGTGTATTTTTTTTCAAAATTGTAGACCCAGTAGTTTCGCCTATTTTCTTGAATAACTGCTAAACTATTTATCCTAAAATTATAAAAAAATATATTTGAGATTCTTACAATGAGCTCTTTCATTTGATATAAGAGTTTGAAAAACTTTATTTTTTAATTTTCTCATTTACCCCCCAAAAATGGCCCCCATATTTAAAATTCATTTATTTACGTTACACGTCCGTCTTTGGGTCACAAATTTACATATGTGTGCCAAATTTCAACTTAATTGGTCCAGTAGTTTCGGAGATAATAGGCTGTGACAGACGGACAGACAGACGCACGAGTGATCCTATAAGAGTTCCGTTTTTTCCTTTTGAGGTACGGAACCCTAAAAATCTAAGCTTATTGTAGAATAGTTTTCAAATACATATATTGAACCAATTCCAAACTTTACCGAGTCAAAACAAAGCTATAAAGGCCATACCAAACCACATATTCAACCCGTGCACCGCAACGTGGAATAATCCATAATTTTATGGCATTTGTGTCATAATATTATAATCTCGTGTGTAGGTTCCTACGTATGGCATACGTGGGAACCGGCGTGCGCGTGGTTTGGCATGTGCAGCGCCGGAATCACAACGTGCCCGCAACGTGACAATATTTACACTGACTTTAGTATATATTATTCTGTGAGTTGGCGATCTACCAAAATTACCAAGGTGGCCGGTTGGATTGGTAAAACGTGAATAAAAAGCACGTTTTCATACATGTGCTACGCTTCTGGACTTGCCTAGTTTTCACGGTGGTGTGAACTCGCTGGTTTCGATTGGTGGTGATGTCATCGATGAAATTTGTCGCAACGATTGCTCGTGATAATTTAAGTGTTATCACATTTAAAAAATGTGGATTTAATATAATTAGTGCCTTTGAAAATTATTCTCTTCATAAGATGTGGAAATGGAAAAAATGAGAAAACAATGCTTAAGATTTTAACTACGATACATACCATACACTGTGAAGTCCTTTTCTGTACCCATTAAGTCACATAAGCAAATTAAATGGGATATGAATAATCTACTAAGTATAGAAAATATTACCTAATAATGTTATTTTTTATCTAGTTCCTCAGCATACCTATTAAAAGTGCACTACATTTTCATCGTGTCCTTTCCTACGCATACAAAGAAGGATAAGTATCACTATGTTTACTGGAAATTTTGCACTTAATACACGTTACTTGTAATACAAAAATCTAAGGTAAAGACAAGAATAACAAGACATATTTCGAAATAAGGTAGTGACTGTCTACACTCCATATGGCAGAAAGTCGCTGGAGTTGAGAGCAACAAAAAAAACGCTGCACGTTGGGGACCGATTTTTCAACTTCGATCGCTCGATTTCGTCACTCGAAAATCGGTGGAAAACAGCGAAATGCTGATTTTTGAAATACGAGCGATAGAAATTGGGAACCTAGTGGTATTGACCACTTGTTTTCAATTCTATTAGTAGAATTTACATGCCTAGTAGTGGAGATATTACTGAACGAAATATACGAAATCGAGCGGTCGAATTTCTAAAATCGGCCCCGACCGATATCTGGAGTTTACAAACGGATCGGGCAGTCATTGCGGCAGTGAAGGAGGCCTGATGTGAAAACAAACCTGCCCTAGTAGCACGGTCGCATTTTTATCATTTATCACCATGCCTGTCACGTTCTAACAAGTATGTAAGTGCGAAAGTGACGGGCTTAGTGATAGTGGATAAAAATGGAACCGTGCTGAGCCCGCAGGTATAAAAAAAATAGTTCGTGATGATGGTAGTGAGCAAATACTGGGTAAGAAGTACTTTCCATTAGTTTTGGAAAACTGGTACATTCAGTACGAATGGGAGGATATCCGTTATGTTATGACTGTTATGAGGAATTTACTCTCGACTGATACTGGACTTTGACAAGGTTTACATTATTAGGTACAATAATATATAAGCGAAACAATCCATTGCAAATGGGTTATAGTTTAATTTGAAGTGTAGGAAGAACATACCTTTCCTTCCCGGATGGTAATATAATTATCACTGCAAGGGTAGGTACAATAAATAAAATAAAAGTTTCGGTCTGCCTGATTGTAAACGAGCGTTTGAACTCCAGATTTATCATATTCGTTGCCGTTGCCGACCATTTACAAGTTACATAAAGATTAACAAAACATTTATTTACCTACATGTCTATGACAGCATCAGCAGCACAACTCGATTTTTAACCGACTTCCAAATCTCAAAAGAAGAAGGTTATCAAAACCGGTTGTATGTTTTTTGCACTGTTGTTTTTAATGTTTGTTACTCCATATCTCCGTCATTACTGGACCGATTTATTTTGAAATTTGAATTCACCGCTATATAAACTAAAGTATAAGTTAGCAATGAATTTTCTTTTGAGATACCGCTATTGGGCTTAGCAGGGCAACTGGTTGTGCGTGTGTAATAAGGAGTAAGAGATATATTAATGTGACCTCTCTTTAGTATTTCTTTTTCACCTCCGTGTTGACTGTTTTGTAATAAACTAATATAAATATATAAATTACCTACGTTATATTATGTTACGGACATTTGGGATGAGTACACTGAGCCTAAAGCCAACACGTAGAAAGGGTTCGACAATTGATTGACATGTAAGGGGTGCAATAAATAATATACCTATTATTAACTGGATTGATCATAAAATATTTATAAAAACTCGTCGCGACTATGATTAACTCTATTACTTTTTTTTTAAATAGCCTATATTGTGTCCCACTGCTGGGCAAAGGCCTCCCCTGTCTTTCGCCACTCGTCACGGCTTTGTGCATGCTCCCGCCAGTCGCCACAGAATGAGTCCAGGTCATTTCGCCATCTCATTTTTGGTCTGCCTCTGCCTCGGGTGATCTGTGGTGCCCATTCGGTCGCTATTTTGGCCCATCTGTCCGGGTGCATCCGACAGATATGTCCCGCCTAATCCCACTTGAGCTTGGCGGCCTTCACACCCACATCTGCGATACCAGTTTTGGAGCGCAGCTCTGTGTTCTGTGTGTGGATCGATTCTACGGACTTTATTACTAAAAAAGTAAAAATACTTACCTAATGGCTTTATCCTGGCAAATACACCTAATTATTATGTAATAAATAGGTCAATTTAAAAATTATCTAAGACGTGCACTTGCACTGCGTGTGCTATTAAAATCGTTGCAGATTTATCTTGGTCTAACTTTGTATATGGAAAATTGGTCTGTATATACCTTTTATGTATAATTAAGATATGATTATGTATGTAATAAATAACTTTTCAAATTTATTTTGAACCATGGAAAATGTATCTTTCTAATAGTGAACGTCCTACAGGCCTTGAATAGTTATAGTTAAATGTTAGAAATCGTTTGTACTTATTGGTTTATTTGATACGTTTGTAAGAATGACAAAAAAAAAACATATTTTAACTAAAAAGCCTTCGTTTATTTTATGATTATTATGAATGAGAGTATTAGCGATCTGTATAATGTAACTTTTCTGCTAAATTGATAATTAATTTACTTATTTTATGACAACAGACATCCCTATGGTGTAGCCAATGAAGCATAACGTGATGTCATTCAATATAAACTCACAGTCAGGATATTTTTTTGTACTCATTTTCAAATTATGGAACAGGTGGTAGGTACAGGCTGTATGTGACATTGTTTATTGGCAGCTCGTGATATCGCTTAATTTATGACTTGGTCACTGTCAAGGATTTCTCAATTTTATCGAATAAATAAGTACTAAATCAAAATAAATCATTGCATAATCACTTACAAAAATCGTCGTAGCCGTCCGTCGTAACCCCAACGAGTGTAAAGAATGACTCACGCTTAGGATTTGCACGACGGATCCGAAATGTATGGGAAGATCCGCGGATCCGGATCCAGATCCGGATAATTTCATACATTTCGGATCCGGATTGCAAACCTACTCACGCTAGACCGGGCCGTGTCATTTTCTATGACGGCTGATCGGTGATCACGTGGTGCTTTCCAGAGAAAACGAAGCGCTGGAAGCTCCGGCCCGGTCGCGGTCCCGGCCCGGCCTAGCGTGAGTCATCCTTATGCGTGTATCCGTGAATGTGAATGTCAGGCATTATTGCTACGGTTGAGAGGCAACCGATCACCGATGTAATATAGTCGAGTGTAATAGTGCTCAACGACGAAAAAGGTCAACGACGGCGTTGCATGAACAAGAGATTTCCATTGGCAGGATTGGTCCTTAGGACCCTCTTCTTCTTCTTTGCCTGTCCCTCTTCCCAGTTTATCTGGGGTCGGGTCTCCTTGTATGTCTGCGCCAGAGTGCCCTGTTCTGGCTTGTCTGCGTACTCAGGTTCTCTTTCTGGATCTCTTTCTGCATGTCTGACCACCAGGTGTTGGGTGGTCTTCCCCTGCCTCGGGATTGGTTGGGTATATTTAGGGCCTTTTTAACGGAATGGTCATCATCACGTCTGAGGATATGGCTATACCAGCGCAATCGACTTTCCTTTACTTTTTCAGCTATAGGTGCTACCTTAAACGATCCCCTAATAAATTCATTTCTGACCCTGTCCAATCGAGTCACTCCTCCTGCTCATTTTCATCTCGCTTGTGTGGAGTTTTTGTTCGTGTACTTTCTTATAGGTCCAGCACTCTGCTGCGTATGTCATAGCTGGTCGAACAACTGTTTTGTACACTTTCCCTTTTACTCTGATGGGCATTTTGTGATCGCAGAGGACACTCGATAATGACCTCCATTTAAGCCATCCGGTGTTGATACGGTGATCTACGTCTTTATCCACTTCTGCATCAGAAGTAAGTACCGACCCTAGGTATTTGAAACTGTTCACTTTGGGTAGTGCTTGATTGTCTATATAAATGTTGCACCCAGTTGTTTCTGTGCCTCCAAAGTTACATTCCAAATATTCGGTTTTACTACGGCTTATACGTAGCCCGTGGCTTTCTATGCGTGTTACCCATTGACAGAGTGTTTCCTGAAGGTCTGTTGCATTTTTCGATAGCAAGACGATGTCATCCGCGTAGAGCATACATTCTGAAGTTGACTTTTGTATGTCTCTGGTGATGTAGTCCATGCACACGTTAAACAGTAAAGGACTCAAAGCTGATCCTTGGTGGACCCCTACTTCTACGCGGAACGGATCACTGAGGCCGGCAGGGCTTTTGACTTTCGTTTTGGTGTTTTTATACATATCTTGGACTATAGTTATGTAGCACTCTGGGACGTTTTGGGCTCTCATCGCCTGCCATACTAGCCTTCGTGGGACCCTATCGAAAGCCTTCTCCAAGTCAATGAAAAGGAGATACAAATTTTCTTTATTCAAACGGTGTTTTTCCATCACAACTCTGAGTGTTTGATTGAATAGCATCGATCGTTGATTTGGTCCTTAGGACCCAAGGATGGATTTAAGAAGTGGAGCCATCCAGATTTTTGATGCAGCCCCCCCTAAAATTTTACATCAAAAATCTCGGTGGCTCCACTTCTTAAATCCATCCTTGGGTCCTAAGGACCAATCCTGCCAAAGGAAATATTTTGTTCATGCAACGCCGTCGTTTAGGGCCTCCACTCTCGACTAATATAAAAGTTGTAAAATATATAAAAGTTAAGCCTCATTGGCCATTCAGCGCAGTAACGCTGCCAGCGTAATGGGGACATTTATTTTGAGCCAGGTACGATTCGGGACGGTTATATTGTTTAACTTAGATTTTATAATGACGAAGCCTGTTGCGGATTGCGGATATCATCCTTGGTATGTTTGGGACGAAGCATGTTGCTGATTTGCATTTGTAGCCACCGGACGAAGCCTGCGTTGCGGATTTCTTACATATATAACTAGTTTTTTTCTTGAATAAATTACTGACATTGTAAAGTTAAGTAAAGTAGTAAGTTGTAGGTAGTATAAGAGTTGCAATTTATGTAAAAATCGAAAAAAGCAAACGTTGTGGTAATTAAAGTCTTTCAACATGCGGAGTTCTGGGACAGCATGTTCTCCCACGTGACACCAGCCTCGCACGTTCGCGTTATAGTTTTTACACACCATTACAAGTTTTACGACACTCTTTAATCATCGATAAAATGAAGGCTTATAAGATAATCAGCAGCGTGGTAACAATACGACAGAAGCCGACAATTTGAATAACGGCTAATGAGATCGTTCTCGCTCTTGCGGAAACAAAAGAAAATGAGATCCCATTAGATTAAGAGCCAACAGGAGTGGTCATTTCTCCATACAAACGTACTCGACTGTTTCCTCCGTGGGTTTTGAAGCTAGAGCAATGATTTTTTCAACACAGATTAATATTGTCAATATCTATCTGTGTCGGACCGTTTTGCTTTTTTTGATATTTTTGTTTTTTAAGGCGCTAGAGCCCTTCAAAAATGGCCAAAATGGCCTAATTGACTATTCCGCAATGAGAGGCGTGCTATTCAAAACTGACATCAATTAGTCAAAAAAGCAAAACGGTCCGACACAGATAATGTCATGATCATTTAGATTTCCAAATTTGGTTACGATTGGTTAAGTTTTGGAGGAGGAAACAATCGAGTACGAAACCTCGATTTTTGATATTTTTACGCAGGATTTTTCGCCTTGTCCTTATCGCACTAGTTTTAGGAGCCGCTTCCGTTAGCGAGACGGGTATATTTACCTAAAATATTTTAATCTTAGCTCCTGTTGGCTCTTAAAGGAAAACCTCTAGAAGGCCAAGTGTGACTAGCGTGAGTCGAAGTCACGAAAAAAAAACTTTATGTGAAAAATTGTGTCCTTCACTTTAATTTTTAATACAACCCTATTCGTGAACCAGTAAATCTGCCAAATGTCCAGTCAAATGCTTAACAACAGTAATAATTTGATACTGAATATTATTGCGCGAGAATATGTCAACAATAGAGTTAGTCAAGTCAACGGTAGGTTTAACATTGTTTAAATGCGTGATGAGGTAACTATCTCAAGCTAATCGAACAACTGACTTGCATTTTAGTCGTAAATATCAAGATAGGACAGACAGGAGGCACCTATCGGTTGCGGAATTCCGCGTTCGTAACACGTGCAATCACTCACGTGGAGGCGCACGCTGTTAGTGGCTTGCTGTCTACGAGTGTCAGCCAGTTTGGTTTGCACCTACCTACTTGATCCGACGAGTCGGCAGGGGAATCGGGGATCCATTCGACTCGCCTTTCTACCGGTCATTACATGGCCATCAATAGTAGTATTATGGCCATTTCACGACCTGACGCTCTTTCGAAACTAATAGGCCCCATGATTATTAACTCTCGAAGAAAAGTGAAGTGAGAACAACTGCCTATATAGGCAGGTGAGTTGGGTACGCGATTGGTTTGAGCGGCTATTAGCTTGTTGTTAACGTTATCAATAACTAGGTACTTAACTAATACCTCTACATTAGCCAATGTTCTCTTTTAACAAAGACTTTTCACTAGTTATTCTATACCTTTAATATTAAACAACCCCATTAGTATTAAACAATGAGCTCGGTTCACTCCTGCTTATTTAGCGAGACATTAGCACGTGGGCGACCACGTTTGGTGGCACGAAAGACGCATAGCGTCAGAGCGCCTACCGCGAACCACGTTCGTCGTGTTGCCTCTCTGTCGCACTTGTAAATTCGTACGTAAGTGTGACAGGGAGGTAACACGTCGAACGTGGTTCGCGGTAGGCCCTCAGTACCGGGCTGCATTTGCAGTCTATCCTACTGCCGTATTCGAACTTCAAGATATTCACAAGAGACCACACGTACTAGATCCATTCTAGATACGTTATAGTTTAGATTTCAACTAGTTCTGTTTTGCAGCGCAATTCGGGGAACCAATGTCACTTTTACGTTAGATAGAGTTAGATATCTATTAGATGTGAATTGGATCTCTAAGTCATATCTTGTGGAAGTCGTTCAAGAGTATCTCCAGAATCGCGCAAATGTCAAATTTGACAGGTTAGATCTCAAACATATCGTTATCGTATCTTGGTGATGTCTAAAAGATATCTAATAGATGTCTATTTCAAAATCAGAATCGGGCCCCTAGTATTGTAATTTATGACGTTTAGTGCATATCTCATCCAATGCACGTGCGCCGACACGTTGGGCGGAGCGGCGACGGCAACGTGCGGTGCTGCGTGATCGTACTGTCTGCCGGTGCCACCCATTTACTCGTAGTAATGTACTTATTATGATTAGAAGAAACAAGCCTTAATTATGTACATTAACCTACAAATTAAACTAACCCTTAAATCGACACAAAACAGAAGGTCTTCTTATGGTGCTCAATAGTTGTAATGATTCTGGTTAGAAAAAATGCAAAATGGGGTCAAAGGTTATGTCAAATGTTTTTACGTTGCCGAGGTAAGAGGTTTTTCGTCGTAAGTACTTACTTAATTAGAATAAATAATGATTTTAAGTCAACCAAAAATATTGCATGGTGGAGGTACTTCATATAATACTTATTAGACCTTGCGAAAATAATGTGTACCAATCACCAGTCGCTAGACCAATTCGAAATTGAGACAATGATGTTTTTATGTGACAGTTTTTCTCCTTTTGTAGGTTTCTCCTGTAGTAAAATAATCAACCCTTTCACACAGGGTTTCTTCTCTAAGATTTGAAATAACACCTCAAATAGCTCGTGTAGCAGTGTTACACTTTTTTATACCTAAGACTAGCTTGTAGTAGGTAGGTACCTAAAGGGTCACTTTAAAAATGCCATAAGCGCAATATTGTATTTGTTATTCTCAGACGAACCTGAATAAAACGAAATTTGCGGCACAAAATTACTATATTTTTTTATCAGTTTAACTCTGTTTTATGATTTTGTTTACGGCGATGCAAAACGGTAGGTGTAAACTGTGTTATGTAACGGTAACCTCGTACATAATGTATTAAGATATCACGTGTCCGCCGTGTTCTAGGCCACATTAACAAAACAATGCGTTATTAATGCCAATATATTGAATAAACTCCTTGCCTTCTCCTTCTACTTATCCGGTTTCAGGAACAATATGCGCAGCAGATCAAACAACACGGAGAGTTTACCTATTCCATACCGATAATAAAATAGAATATTGTTTAGTCATAATTCTATGTTGTGTTCTATGTAAATTAGACAACCTATTTGTCTAATTATTCTTAGGCATGCTGTTTGCGCTGTTAATTTATTTATATTAAGTACTATCAATTCAATATTTTCATTTGGATAATGGAAAAATAGATAAATAAAAAGCTTATGTAAGTCGTCAGGCGCCGCACGTGCACAACTAACGAGCGGCGGTATCGTAAGTCTAATTGCTTCCCGACTACCCCGCTACAGTCCGGCTTCCAAACACATCTTTAATCGGCTTATCCTCGCGCAGCCCTAGTAGCACGGTCGCATTTTTATCGTTTGTCACCATGCCTGTCACGTTCTAACAAGTATGTAAGTGCGAAAGTGACGGGCATAGTGATAGTCGATAAAAATGGAACCGTGCTGAGCCCGCTGGTTACGATTATGCACAAATAAAAGTACAGATGTATATGTACACCAATAATCATTTATGCAATTGTTTAACTATTCCAAAAGTACTACGTATTTTGATTAAGTATGTTTGTCATAGGGATGCTTAGAGGATATAACCAAACGGAGATGCCTTGTCTGTAATTTTCTGTACAAAACAGTCTGCCAATTTTTACGGGGAGGGGCACGTCAAATGTATTGCGTAACGTAAAAATAGCCATGTCAGATAAACGTCAGTCCATACATTGTGTATGACCATTGGCCGCCTATTTTCGACAGGGGGGACCCCCGGTTAATGGCTACTCCGTTTGGTTCTATCCTCTAAGTAGGGATGTATTGAATAATTTGTTATAATATGGCAGGTACTTACATAGAGTAACTGTCACTTTTTAGGGTTCCGTAGTTAGATTAAAACTCAATAAAACTGTTGTGAATATGATCGGTTGAGTACTTTTTTATTTTCGCAAAAAAGTCAACACTTCTTAGAAAAAAACGTACATACAAGTACTGGGAAAGTACTGCCTTTGGCTTGTTATGTATCAACTAAATGACAAGCTCGTAATAATTTATGTAGGTTTAGGTACCAGAAGTGCCTAATATTAAAAAACTGTGCAAGCAAGTGTGATTAAAAAGTAGGTAGGTAATTTCTATGCGTTCCTGATTTGATACCAGAAATCTCGAATGTAAGTATGTACCTACCCATAATTGTTACTACAGCAATCCTCTTCAGACACGTGATCAAAATGCCATTAAAAAACATGATAGTTCCACAGTATCTCGTTAAATCAGCTCACTGCATAATGTTTTCACTTGATGTATAATATTCTGTCTGGCGAAACTAGACATTCCTTGCATTGTATGTTGTATGGCGAACCCTTTCGTTAGTTCATTTCGTTTGGAGAGGGGGAGGGGCGCAAATTTGGTGCCTGCCCCGGGCGCCATATCCTCTATAGGCCGGTTACTAAACTTTAAATTGTTCGAGAGCATCACATTATATCCTACAGTATATTTGTGTTTGGAATATAATAGAACACTATTTTGTGAATGTATGTGTAAAGTTATCTCTAAAAAATATATTGAGATTTTTGGAAAAAAAAAATTTAAAAATTTAGTTTTTAAAAAGATGTAAACATCAAATTCTACAGTAGCGATTTTTTGTTCAAAAGGCATAACTAAATATTTTACACTGTAAGTAAAATATGCACCACTTTTTTAGTGGTGCATACGTCACGAGCAATAAAAATGTTTGAAATAAATAATTACAATACAACAATAATTAAACACTTGGTGATTTTCCACTATATTGTTACGCCAATTATTCTACTCAATCTAATAAAATAAAAAACCAGGGGATTTTATTTTTACTATTTTTTAAACAATTATAACGTATTTTACCCCACGCGCATTAATTCTACAGTATATTTTTTTAATGCACCATACAGCCTGTAATTAATGTTATCACAACGTCAAAGAATCTCCTATTAATACAATGAGCTTTTGTCACAATTGTAAAATTGGCTACTTATCGTTAAATTATTTAAATGATCGGCGCGGGGCGGGAGGGGAAGCGATGGCGATACCTCAAGGCCGCACGGCCGCAAAGCAACGGATTGGATAGGATGAAGGTATCTTAGGGCGGTTACAGAGTAGCGTTTTATACGAGCGTACGCGTACAGTCACCAGCAATTAAATGTCTGCTAGTGCACGAAAATACTAACGACCTTTTTTCCTACGTCCAGTTGACCTAAGTTTAAAATGTATAAATTGCGAAACTTGTAACGACATGTGTCCCACGTTTAGCTGACCTAAGTTTAAAAAGTCTACCGTACCGCGAAGAAATTCAAAGGTGTATGTGAAGTTCCCAATCCGCATTGGGCTAGCGTGGGGACTACCGTACGAAACTGATAATTTTATTTAACATCACGATTTTTGGTCGTTCATGAACTGTCAAAAGTGACGTTTCTTCAAATAAAAACGTCACTTTTGACACTTGTATGGATGGGATATGTCAGTGTCAAACAAGTGACTAAAGTGACGTTTTTTTTTAGAAACTTCACTTGACACTTGGTTGGATAGGATATGTCAGGGTCAAACAAGTGAGAAAGGTGACGTTTTTTTAAGAAACGTCACTCTTGACACTTGTATGGATGGGATATGTCAGTGTCAAACAAGTGACAAAAGTAACTTTTTTTTTTAAGAAACGTCACTTTGACAAGTATGGATGGGCTATGTCAGTGTCAAACAAGTGACAAAAGTGGCGTTTTTGAAGAATCGTCACTCTTGACACTTGTATGGATGGGATATGTCAGTGTCAAACAAGTGACAAAAGTGACGTTTTTTATGAAACGTCACTTTTGACACTTGTATGGATGGGATATGTCGGTGTCAAACAAGTGACAAAAGTGACTTTTTTTTAAAGAAACGTCACTTTTGACATGTATGGATGGGCTATATCAGTGTCAAACAAATGACAAAAGTGACGTTTTTGAAGAAACGTCACTCTTGACACTTGTATGGATGGGATATGTCAGGGTCAAACAAGTGAGAAAGGTGACGTTTTTTTAAGAAACGTCACTCTTGACACTTGTATGATTGGGATATGTCAGTGTCAAACAAGTGACAAAAGTGACTTTTTTTTAAAAAACGTCACTTTTGACATGTATATGCATGGGATATGTCAGGGTCAAACAAGTGAGAAAGGTGACGTTTTTTTAAGAAACGTCACTCTTGACACTTGTATGGATGGGATATGTCAGTGTCAAACAAGTGACAAAAGTGACGTTTTTGAAGAAACGTCACTCTTGACACTTGTATGGATGGGATATGTCAGGGTCAAACAAGTGAGAAAAGTGACGTTTGTTTTTAAGAAACGTCACTTTTGACACTTGTATGGATGGGATATGTCGGTGTCAAACAAGTGACAAAAGTGACTTTTTTTAAAGAAACGTCACTTTTGACATGTATGGATGGGCTATGTCAGTGTCAAACAAATGACAAAAGTGACGTTTTTGAAGAAACGTCACTCTTGACACTTGTATGGATGGGATATGTCAGGGTCAAACAAGTGAGAAAGGTGACGTTTTTTAAGAAACGTCACTCTTGACACTTGTATGCATGGCCTATGTCAGTATCAAACAAGTGACAAAAGTGACGTTTTTGAAGAAACGTCACTCTTGACTTGACACTTGTATGGATGGGATATGTCAGGGTCAAACAAGTGAGAAAAGTGACGTTTGTTTTTAAGAAACGTCACTTTTGACACTTGTATGGATGGGATATGTCGGTGTCAAACAAGTGACAAAAGTGAATTTTTTTAAAGAAACGTCACTTTTGACATGTATGGATGGGCTATGGCAGTGTCAAACAAGTGACAAAAGTGACGTTTTTGAAGGAACGTCACTCTTGACACTTGTATGGATGGGATATGTCAGGGTCAAACAAGTGAGAAAGGTGACGTTTTTTTTATAAATATTGACTTTCAAAGTATTGTCATTAGACTTTTTGAACGTAGCTATTTTGAGCGTAGCAATTTTAAAAGTATTGGTCTCAAATTATTTGTTATTTATTTTGATTTATCGCAAAGCACTTGTTATTATTCCAAATTTTTTTTGATAACACGTGTTAAATAAACAGATAATTGTAGAAATATAAAATTTTCGAGTGTAGGATGAATAAACATATTTTTTAAGCATAAAATAAAAAATAAAAAATCAAAATAAATAGATCTCACGGTATCCGAGTGGTGCAAATTTCCATATCAATTGAGATTAATATTATGACCTAATCATCAAATTTTCGAATTGTGTAGGAATTTTTAAGTTACATTTATATCGATTATTTAAAAAAAACTATAGATTGAGCTTACTGTACACAGCTCACAGGAAACTCTCGGGATTTTTTTGTTATTAATCATGAACTAACTTAAGACATATAATTGATACATTATCCCGACTGTATGACTTAGTCTGTATAGTGTTCTAGATATTGACCCTAGGGTCATTAATTTCATGAAGAGCTCAATTACGGTACTGGAGATAATCGTATCGTGGGCATCTGTAAACCCTAAATATTGATTAGAAAAAGCTTTCGAAACTGTACGAATTAATGCAAGCAAAATTTTTTCTTCCCCCGCCTACTAGCTACGCCACTGATGGCGCCTGAAAGCATATTCACATCCCTACTACTATTGTACACGCGAAAGTAAATTTTTCTGTCTGTTCATTACTTATTCATGCTTAAATCTTTGATAAGATTAAGATGAAATTTCGAATGGAAATAGTTTGAGTCCCCGGACGACATAGGATAAATTTTATTACGGAAATTATCATTCAGATCATTCTACACCGACAAAGGCTTGCGTTTACATCCTATTAGATAGGTGTACTTTAATGATAATTTGACTATCCCGATTTGTTCAACCGTTCTGTCTTTGAGTACATCATCAATATCATCATACTCAAAGTTCCTATCTTCTTGTTTTCTCATAGTGACGAAAAATCTGCCGTAGGGGATATGTGAGGCGTCAATTAAAAAATTCACTGTCTGACGAGACTCGTATCAAGGATAGGTATGGCGGAAAAATTCGCAGTCAATGGGTAAGTCTCTTAATACAAAATTAATTGAACTATAGGTAGATATTTCTAAAATAAGGTAATTGTAAAACTTTTAGATATTTTTAACGCGTGGCTTTATCTACTACCGAGGCTGACTGTACACAGCCACCTGCCTGCCTGTCTGCCTGCCTGTGCTGCTGTGTGTAGTAATGATATAAACGGATCTGATGTACCTATATAAACTTTATACACAGCTATCCACGTGAGGCTTCTTGTTCATCAAACTTCACGTGTTGCGAGGTCATTAATTTTGATTAGCTCCCCGTTGTAAATGTAATGATGTAACAGAAGATTTATTTATAATCTGATTATGCATCACGTTACTTAGTCAAAGAGCACAACGTGACTTGAATCCACGTTTATTTTGGGTGGATTTTTATTATGGCCTGAATTCTTAACGTACCTACTTATAAGTCCTAGTTACGTAATACGAAGTACAATAATAATACACAACCAAAATAAAAGGAGAAGGGCGAATCACTTTTAGACTGGCACTAACACGACACGACTTTTAAACTTCAATCGATAATTTTATTTATATAAAATTTAGACAAATATTAAATTGGAAACGTAATTACTTGGTAACTCCAGATACATATTTGGTAGCGCTAGAGAGACATAAAAAGTGTCGGTTAAAAAGAAAAGGAAAATAAAGTAAGTGTTTAATGTGTTCGATTTGTCTAAGATTGTCCCCAAAATATTCATTTGTTTGACAGCTATGCGAGTTAGGAACTACCTATCCGCAAGTAGGTATTAAACGTCTTGTGCTTGTCAAGTGCTTGACATGCTAATGCCCATTATAGTCCCTGGTGCAGACTTAATTATACGGCAAATGATGATAATGGAATTTCCTTTTGCAGAGTTGCTCCTTTTGACTCACAGATTGATTTAGGAAGGGGAGCCAATCGAATTTTTGATGCAAAATTTTGACTTCAGGGGGGGTGCCCCCCGAAATTTGTAAAAAATAAAGTTTTGCTATTTGGTCAAGTTTGGTATCATTTTCGTGTAACTCAAGGATGCTTAATTCATTTCTGATATTTAATTTATATGGTTTCATATAAATAATTTGAAAAAATTAATAAATTAAAATTTACTATTTTATTTTTTTCGGAATAAATGCCAAAATTTTCCTTATTTTAATATATACACAAAAAATATAAATTTTATGAAATAGCCCTACTGTTTCTCGTTATAAAAAGTATACACATGGCATATTTATTTCTAAAAAATGTGAAGAATAAAAATAAAATGTAGACCTACTTTCGACCACAAGCTCGACGAAGAGTATACAACGATGTATGTTACAGCTATTAGAATTACGGCGTTTGATGACAATGATATACCTTTTAGCATAATGAGTCCTTAGAAGCCTTAGATCATTTTAAGAAGGAGAGCCACCTTGATTTTTGGTACGGTTGGGATGAAAAGGTTTGGGTGATTTGTCCCATACAATCATAAATTTATGCAAGCACCTGTATAGGTTTCTGCAATAAGTTTGGTGACATTCTTGAGTAAATCAAAAGAAAGACATCATTTAGGTGATTAAATCTTCAAAATA
Source organism: Cydia amplana (assembly GCF_948474715.1). Taxonomy (NCBI): domain Eukaryota; kingdom Metazoa; phylum Arthropoda; class Insecta; order Lepidoptera; family Tortricidae; genus Cydia; species Cydia amplana. The sequence continues at coordinate 7,984,809 of NC_086069.1, read as the reverse complement.
CAAAATAATGTAAATATTGACTAATATTTACATTATTTTCCTGCGTATAGCTACGTCCCTTAAATCGGATTAGGTTGTGCACCGAACATAAGCAATGTTAAAGAGTCTAAACAAATATATAGGTAGTAAAATCTTTAAAATACGAAATAATGTAATTATTAGTCCATTTCCCTTTTTTTCTTTTAATTTTCTCGATAATGACACCAAACTTAATGCAGAAACCTAAACAGGTGCTTTCATAACGTTATGATTGTATGGGACAAATCACACCCCACCCTTTCATCCATACCGCACCAAAAATCAAGGTGGCTCTCCTTCCTAAAATGATTTAAGGGTTCTAAGGACTCATTATGCTAAAAGGTATCTCATCATCATCAAACGCCGTAATTCTAATAGCTGTAACACACATCGTTGACTATTCGGTGAGCTTGTGGTCGAAAGTAGGTCTACATTTTATTTTTTTTCTTCACATTTTTTAGAAATAAATATACCATGTGTATACTTTTTATAACGAGGAATAGTAGGTCTATTTCGTGAAATTTTTATTTTTTGTGTATATATTAAAATAAGAAAAATGTTGGCATTTATTCGGAAAAAATAAAATTGCAAATTTTTTTTTTTTATTTTTTTTTTATTATTTTCAGAAATGAATTTAGCATCCTTGAGTTACACGAAAATGATACCAAACTTGACCAAATAGCAAAACTTTATTTTTTACAAATTTCGGGGGGCACCCCCCTTGAAGTCAAAAATTTGCATACGAAATTCGATTGGCTCCCCTTCCTAAATCAATCTGTGAGTCAAAAGGAGCAACTCTGCAAAAGGAAATTCCATCATCATCATTTGCCGTAAATCGCACTTTTTTGTCGTGTGCGCCAGGGACTATTAGATGACACCCTAGCCTAGTTAACAATAACTTCAGTTTAAAGATGGCATGTAATGCATAGACAATCACTAGACGTCTACTCTACCTTATGTATAACACAACGTTTTACAATACATTACACTATGCGTGAAAAAACTCATTTAAATTTTTTGCGTTAATCTGCAGGCAGTGCCCCCGCCAAGTCGAGCAAAACAAAGAGGCACGGCCGTACCATCCTTTTCTCGAAGCGATTCAGGCCATTTTCGACGTCCTGTAATTTTGTGCGGGCTAAAGCTATAACCATATAATTTTCAGTGACATATAGGGCTTAACGTGATTTTAATATATTCTCAAAAACATTCAATTTGAACTTGTAGTTTAAGAATTATTGTAGTTCATAATGACTTGGCAATCGCACATAATGCTTTACTCGTACCTAGGTTTGCACGACGGATCCGAAATGTATGGGAATATCCGCGGATCCGGATCCAGATCCGGATAATTTCATACATTTCGGATCCGGATTGCAAACCCTACGTCGTACCGTTATCGTAAATATGTATAATGCTCAAACTGGATGTGATTAGCGCTAGCGTTATGTTCAATTAGAATTATTTTTAATAATTGACGATGATCCTTATGGCATTATGAAGTCGTGCGATGGCCAAGTCATGATACGTATTAAAAATTAAAAATACCTGATACGGTTTTAACACCCCCTGGCATTGATAACCGACTTGGTTTCACATAACATCTCAAAACTTTTTTGTAGTAGAAGAATTGCGTTGCGAGACTTGCATCTTTTTACATGTAATGTTTTTGATGGGATTCTTTTGTTCCAATGTGTGTTTGGACGTGGACCGTGGACCCACATGCTGAGTGCAACAATCGATTGCGATTACTGCAACGACGGGCTCCAGTACGCTCTGATTTTCTTTCCTACACGTGTGCGGAAAATTGGTACGGAACAAAATGTACAGAGCCTAACTATTCTAAAAAGTGTTAAAACTTCAACCGGCCAATGTGTTTATTTTTGTCGGTAAACAGCAGCGTCAGATAACGAGCTATAGGTACTGTGAATTATGTATTGTGTTGTGCAGACGACACGTGTCTGCGCACACGCGCCGAGGAGAGCTCGACAACGTGCGGTGTTGCCAAGTCTGGGAAAACAGGGATAACCCGATTAGTTGGGAAGTTATATTTAACTCGACTTGATAAGTATCGAAAGTTACAGACACAGATAATTCGCATTATAATGAATTACAGAAATATCACACTAACTAAACTAGAGCCAAATTAAACCAGACCAGCCAATGAAAGCACTCCGCTGTATTTGGTTTTTAAAGTCCAAAATAAAAGGAAAATTCTAAAGTATTTAAAAGTTTCATTCATATACCATTCAGTGTCAATCTTTTATACGTATAATAATTTGTTAGTAACAATTAATGCAGGTATTGTAAAGTCTGACATCGGTTAACTTTAAAATGCTTTAATCAATTAATAAATTAAACAGCCCAGGGTCTGTAAATGAATTAATGACCAAGTAACCATTACACACATCATGGTAACGTACGCATTATTTTTGTTTCTAATTATGGCAAGTAATAAATAGATATATACGATTATACGCGCCCGTGTGTCAAATATACTTTTGTTTTGTTCTATATTTAAAACTTATTTCTGACCAGACCAGACAAACTTTCTCGTGAGGAAAACTGAAAGTAATTAAGCCACCCCAACATTCTTTCTCGCTCAGGCGCCCGAGCGCCGCGCCGACCGAGCGCGGCTACGCTACGGCTACGAGGCGCTACGACCGCGCGATCACACTTCGCTTGCTTGCCTACCGATTTTATTTCACTCACTCCACGTCGGTAACTTGAAGGAACAACACGCGTTCAATTGTTTTTGCGAATTTTTATTTTCAATACAAGTTTGTAAACTGCCAGTGTTTGTTTTGTGAGTGAATAATATTTTGACAACATGTGTGAGAAGAGAATAAGGAAAATCAAAAAAGGTTAGTGTGTTGTTCGCAAGTACATCAAGTAAGACACGGTTGGTTTTGTAGCTTACTGCCGTACCTATTCGAACTTCAAGATATTCACAAGAGACCACACGGACTAGATCCATTCTAGATACGTTATAGTTTAGATCATTATACCTATAATATTACGGACAGAGTTTCGCTTACAAAACAACTGTGATTCCAACATCCACCAGTTTCTAAGTATTTACGCGTGACACACGCACATTGACAGCCCACATCCACCAGTTTGCCGTCAGACGAATCGAAATGTCATTGAAGTAAACATGTCGAAGAAAAATATAAAATATGCCGGCATGCGTAGCTAAATCCTGCTAGAATTGTACCGATCGAAAGAAAAAAAGTCACGGAATAACTTTTCATACTTAAGTTTAACAATTAGTACCTAAAATCACGATAATTTTTTGTTGTTTATAAATTATCAAACTGCAAAACAGGAGTGTGACCAGTAACATGAATAGGGTAATTTCCCGAAAGTAGGGTAATTGATTTCCCTTCTTATTAAATCATTATGTATTAAGAGATCATTTAGGTAAATGGTTAAATTATTGATTGTGCATTTCAAACTAGGTCGGTATGGTAATTTCCCGATACTAAGGAGCGATACAACGTTTGTTTGTTATGTATTATAATTTTTTGTTGAAAACCAGATATGTTTCAAGTTAAATGTATAAATTAAAAAACATGACGAACTGATTTCATTACGATGCTAAATATCATTAGGTATTGAAAATAATGATTGCACAAAGTAATTGTGCAATATTGCGCATTTTCAAGACCTATAAAATCAGATACGTACACACCTTTTTTATTGTCTAACGTAAAACTGTCCTAAATTTTTATTTGAAAACAAGGTCGACATTAAAAATAATTGTTTCACAATTAGGGGAGAATTTGTGTTACATGGTAACACTCGTCTACACGCACACATTCAAACCGTCCGCCATTGCAGTGTCACAGTTTGTCTTAGGTGACAGTCCGTCCGTAATATTCTAGGTCCATGGTTTAGATTTCAACTAGTTCTCTTTTGCAGCGCAATTCGTGCAACCAATGTCACTTTTACGTTAGATACTGGTTAGATAGAGTTAGATATCTATTAGATGTGAATTGGATCTCTAAGTCATATCTTGTGGAAATCGTTCAAGAGTATCTCCAGAATCGCGCAAATGTCAAATTTGACAGGTTAGATCTTAAACATATTGTTATCGTATCTTGGTGATGGCTAAAAGATATCTAATAGATGTCTATTTCAAAATCAGAATCGGGCCCACGGTTGGTTTTGTAGCTTAGTTATTTAATGATTGAATGATTAAATGATAAATGATAAATGATTAACTGGATTTAACCTTAACACCGAGTTGTGGCACTGACCTACCGCACATCATCATCTTCCTCGCGTTGTCCCGGCATTTTGCCACGGCTCATGGGAGCCTGGGGTCCGCTTGGCAACTAATCCCAGGAATTGGCGTAGGCACTAGTTTTTACGAAAGCGACTGCCTTCATATTAATGCTTTCATATTAAGTAATCCACAACACATGAAAAACGCCTGTAAAATAGGAAAACCCACCAACAGAAAATTCTGGCATAAATTAGGTAGGTATTCTTACATCGTTTGGATGTTAATATATATAACAAATTGTGTAAACTGTTGTCTTTATCCTCTAGCCGCCCATACGTCAAACCTTGCCAAGCAAAATGAAATTTTATTTTGTCAACACAAAGTTCAAATTAGAATGGAGCAGGAGACCTTTTTATAGATCTCAGGGCGGCTAGAGGTTATGCATTTTACCCTATTTTACGTTATTTTCTCATTTACCTACCAACTGCATATTGCGTAACTAGGTTAAAGACCTTTTTATCAAGGAATCAAATTTTATGGGGATTATGGATATTCACCGGTATAGGTTACAGGGATACCTATACCTGAATAGAAACGGCTACCTGTAAAAATAAATCAACAGTAGATAGAGTTAAACCAAGATAAGTCTGCAGCGATGCTGATAGCCCAGACTTATTTTAAACTTGGAGTTCAAGTTTATATGTCATAATTTCATAGAACTTTGACGTAACACTTGCACAGTCTGTACTGACAAAATCGTCGCACCATCAACAAAAAACAGAGCAAAAATATCGTGTTTGTTGTATGGGAGCCCCCCTTAAATATTTATTTTATTTTATTTTTAGTATTTGTTGTTATAGTGGCAACAGAGATACATCATTTGTGAAAATTTCAACTGTCTAGCTATCGCGGTTCATGAGATACAGGCTGGTGACAGACGGACGGACGGACGGACAGCGAAGTCTTAGTAATAGGGTCCCGTTTTTTACCCTTTGGGTACGGAACCCTAAAAATATCTTTTATCGCTTGCAAAAACATACCTGGAAATTAGATATCTATGAATCATAGATACGTGTGTCAGACATCGATAAATACTATATAAATTACGAGTCGTAAAGTCAATGGTGTCAAAGATGCTGTGCTAGTTAGTACAAGTATTTCAGCATTCTTTTGTCAAACCAAAACTACAACTAAAAGTTCCAAAGTTCCACGTGAGGGATTAGGTTATTGGCCGCCCTGTATCATATATACAGGAAAAGGAAACATAAACACGATAATTCTTTTGTAACCGCGAATATTAAAAAGTCTAATACTTGCTTGCTTAATTCAAATCGAAAAGAGATTCTGGGCCCGATTCGGATTTTGTAATAGACATCTATATCTTTTAGACATCGCCAAGATTCGATAACGATATGTTTAAGATCTAACCTGTCAAATTTGACATTTCCGCGATTCTGGAGATACTCTTGAACGATTTCCACAAGATGCTACTTAGAGATCTAATTCACATCTAATAGATATCTAACACGATCTATCGTAAAAGTGACATTGGTTGCCCGAATTGCGCTGCAAAAGAGAACTAGTTGAAATCTAAACTATAACGTATTTAGAATGGATCTAGTACGTGTCGTCTCGTGTGAATATCTTGAAGTTCGAATACGGCAGTCTGTCTCGTGCGGCCCGCGGAGGCTCGCTCACGTTCTAGCTACTTCGTACAGAGAGCACAAAACTAATATTACAGAAGGTTTATTCCATACCTGGGCAAGGTATAGAACAGTTGCACATATAATGCACAATGTATAAGAATAAAGTAGAGTGGACTTTCTGTATTTGTTTATGTTGTAGCTCAGCTAGCTAACGGCTGTGGCCGCGAGCCGGCGAAAGTTCGTTGACCCGGCGACGTCATCCTTGACTCACATACTGATTGTATTCGCAGCGCAATAGTAAATAATTTACTTACAGAGCTAAAGTTGCCTATTATGACCTCGCCTTTTATTTATATCCCTATAAGCTTTTGTTATTTATACTATAGTCAGTCAGATATTCAAAGATAATGTGGAATGCCGACTCTGCACCGAAAACTTTGGCTAAAATGCTGAAAACTTTAACCTACACAATAATAAAAGAACGTAGGTAGTTAGGTTACGACTTTAGGCACCTACGACACAGTATTTCATGTTTACGCCAAAAATGTCAATAGGTATAAAAATTATTATGTCTATCTATTTTTAAATTCGCAGTTGAACATGAACGCACATTTCTACATCCTTTCGACCATATTATGATAAACCGAATAAATCTTACATACTAACTTAGATAACTAAGAAGGTAGGTATAGGTACCTACTTGGATAACTTGGATACTAAGTATAATTTCTTCGTATTTATTTATCACCGCACCTTTATGTGAATAAACTGTTCACCTATCACTCCTATCAGACATCAAGAAGTACCTATTGCTTTTCTAACCTAAACATATATAAAATCTGGAGTAAGTGTGTACATATCTACTATGTATATTACTTACCTACGTAAGCGTGTGTGGCCGAGGGATCCTCTCTCGTATAGAGCTTTACAGCAAGTGTCGTAACCGGGATGCTGCTTAAACAATATAATTAAGTATAGATACCTTCGGTAAAATCCGGCGGCTGACTGACCGTTAGATTATCTCTATCAAATTACATACATTATACATTCACCTCATACAAATAAGGCGAAAACACACTTATCCCACGTACGCAACGTATGCAATGCATTATGACAATCTGAAACCCTGAAAGTTGTATGCTTAGAACCATACTTGTCATGCGTTGCGTTGCATATGACAAGTAGGTATAGGTATGTTTCTAAGCATACAAATTTCAGGGTTCAGATGTCATAATGCGTTGCATACGTTGCGTACGTGGGATAAGCGTGTTTTCGCCTATATAATCAATGATATATGTAAGTATATCACCTCGACTTACCTCGCCCCGCCGGTAGTTGAACAACTTTATACCTTGAGGTGTCTGTGTATCCTATTGACCTTTTTTCCATTGTCTGCCGTTTGAATGGGTCAGTAAACAAACATTCATTCGCACCTACCTGACGAAAAACTTTCAAACTGTTATTTATAACACGTAGCGTCAAATTGTGTCTGGTAGACGAATTTAAGACTTATGTATACCTACTTAGGTACGCGCATTTGAACACACAACACGTATGCGCTAAGACAGCTGTAGTAAACATTCCTACGGCAGCTCACGTGGCTCTGCCATACGTTTGGAGCATCGTTTATTTTTGTTGGCCACTTTTTAAACGCATGCTCGCACATAACGTGACTGGGAACCTCATATATGTAGGTATAAACTAGTACAAGTAAATAGTACTGTAAAGTCCTTGCCTCGTCGCCAACTCGCCACATTTAGTGACCCCTTTTTTTACATCCTCAATACTTGTACATTACATATACACAACAATGCAGCCGGTGCGAAACTACGAATATTGTAATTTGACCCATAAACTCATGAACCTATAATATTACGGACAGAGTTTCGCTTACAACACAACTGTGATTCCAACATCCACCAGTTTCTAAGTATTTACGCGTGACACACACACATTGACAGCCCACATCCACCAGTTTGCCGTCAGACGAATCGAAACGTCATTGAAGTAAACATGTCGAAGAAAAATATAAAAATATGGCGGCATGCGTAGTTAATTCCTGCTAGAATTGTACCGATCGAAAGAAAAAAAGTCACGGAATAACTTTTCATACTTAAGTTTATCAATTAGTACGTAAAATCACGATAATTTGTTGTTTATAAATTATCAAACTGCAAAACAGGAGTGTGACCAGTAACATGAATAGGGTAATTTCCCGAAAGTAGGGTAATTGATACCCTTCTTATTAAATCATTATTTATTAAGAGATCATTTAGGTAAATGGTTAAATTATTGATTGTGCATTTCAAACTAGGTCGATATGGTAATTTCCCGATACTAAGTAGCGATACTTAACGTTTGTTTGTTATGTATTATAATTTTTTTGTTGAAAACCAGATATGTTTCAAGTTAAATGTATAAATTAAATACTATTCTTTATGTTTGCACAAAGTAATTGTGCAAACATTATTTTCAATACCTAATGATATTTAGCATCGTAATGAAATCAGTTCGTCATGTTTTTTTAATTTATACATTTAACTTGAAACATATCTAGTTTTCAACAAAAAAAAATGTAATACATAACAAACAAACGTTAAGTATCGCTCCTTAGTATCGGGAAATTACCAGTCTGACGTAAAACTGTCCTATTTTTTTATTTGAAAACGAGGACGATATTAAAAATAACTGTTTCACCATTAGGGGAGAATTTGTGTTACATGGTAACACTCGTCTACACGCACACATTCAAACCGTCCGCCATTGCAGTGTCACAGTTTGTCTTAGGTGACAGTCCGTCCGTAATATTCTAGGTCCATGCATAAACTCTAGATAGTTGAAGGTCAGAGGTCAGAGTTAATCTGGCGCTTGGCGCGCTCTGAACAAAATATATAGTCAATCAATATGACTCATAAGTACCTACTCTATTTTTCTTCGTCTTTTTGATTTCTTATAAAGCTTCGATCGAATAATGGTTATTATAATGTGTCTTCAAGTAAAATCTAAAGACTATTTTCAATCAATACAAATTGTATACCAATTGTAGGGCACATGTCTTCGGTCATCACTGTCATCAGATTCGATTTCATCGATCGATGTTTTGTTCAAAGTACATGTACTTTACCTGGAGAAAACCCTTATTGCTCAGGCGCAGTTACGAGTGCATTCTGACATTTCTCACCCAACAATGAATAAAATTTATGGAATCTGAATTCCATAAATCCGGCTCAGAATCCGGAGACTGGTTCAGGGTCCTCTGAGAGCTTTAGGAGATTATTTTACCCGTTCTCCAGAATATTATTATTTATTTTGATATGTCAACTGTTTATTTATTTACATCCGTCTGTATTTATGTTTTTTTTTATATATTTATGATACCAAACTCGAAAAAAATTAAAACAAAAACTTACAGATTCACCGATGGACCGAAACAAAATTTTAACTTCCAATATAATGCTTTTTTGGCGTTACAGCCGTATAGGGCTTAGGTATTTTATTTCCTCGTATCTCTAGAGCGAACTATATGCGTAAACATTAGACTAGTGTTACCGGCACGTTGGCCCGCACATGCGCGGAGCCACGTTGTGGCAACGTGATGTTGAGCCCGATTGGCCCAGCGCCGCCTACAGCCGAAAGTGCAATTTTAGAATGCCGACTTTATTAAATAACGTTTTATTAATTACTAAGTATGCAGCCAAACTTGCTCATGTCATGATAATAGTCAATTATTTCGCGTGATTTATTGAATGAATCAAGCTATGGATATTAGTTTCCATTAGCAAATAATCTCGCATGTATGTATATATTTAGGTGGATACCTGCGCATGTGTTTACCTGTTTGCTTTAATATTGAGCCACATGATACATTTGAGTAGGTAACTACTTTACAATTTCTGATACTGTAGCGGGTTTGAAGTTGTAATTGTAGATTTTATATACGCCCATCTTGTATCTAAGATTGGTGCGATTTTTTAAAGGGCATCCATTTTACTGACACTTGTCTAACATTTCAGCAATTAATAAGTATAAATTTCTTCTTTTACAGGTTCCAACCTTATGCGTCTGAGAGAGGCAAGGCGCTTACAGCGGCTGCAGCGATTGTCGTCGCCGCCGGCGCCCGAGGTGCCCCGGCCCTGCCAGTCGCAGCCGCTCCCACCCAGCAACAATGGAGCCCAGAACAGAGTTCTCCTAGAACTCGCCTGGAAAACCGTTGCCCTCATGCACAAAAATAGGATAATCCAACAAAAAATTGTAGCTCTACAAAAAGAAACGTCCGAATTCGTAGCTTCAGTCATGAATAACCCTGACAACAAGCAGCGGTACATGGAACACCTCCGCGCCCACAAGCTCGCGCAACAAACGCAAGCGCAGCCTCCTCAAATTGAAAACAACAATCTGCCATTAAAAGTTGAACCAACTGTATAATCAACTTTGCCTGTCTGTATGACTGAAGCGAATGCACGAGTGTAAATAAATGAACTGTCTATTTTTAGGTTATGGAAATGTTGTATTGTCATAATTACGAGTATGATAATTAAATTTGAGTTTTGAATGTTCTAGATATAAACTTGCGTTATTAGCGATCTTTCAATTTGCATCGAATTCCAAAACTTTTACATATGCAATAGACTGAGAGATAATTGTTGGGGATTTACTTACTATGGTAAGGTGGGCCGAGGCCGATATGCCCAATTTTGATTCGATATTCTTTCAAACGAACGTTTGTATACAATAGCAATATATATAAGTAGTGTAAGTTCTGAACTAGTAACATATATATGTACTACGATAGAAAATATCATTTTTTTTTCTTTTTTTTATAAAAAATTCTCATATAGGCCTTTGCCCACTTTAGCGTAACACTAACACGAGTGTGGATTTATAAAACGGATCAATGACAAGTGAAAGCGAATGTCATTACAGTATTACCTACCTACGCAAAGTTTTATAGAAAACTAAGTAAATACCTATACTGATTTATGTGTTCAGTCTCCATAGTCACTGTAAACAAAAACTGCCGCCGTGTTGTTGCGTCACGATTTAACTTAGTTAATAAATACGCTTAAACTCGTTCGATAATGAAGAACCTCCGTATTAATAAGGGGTCTGTGCACATAACATAACATACCTACACTCAGTTGGAATAGCATTGTACTGATATATGTGCCGCAAACACTAATAGTAACTATGGTAATTACTTACAATTTTAACAAATAGTAGACTTTACTCGTACTTACAATAAGGTTACGAGTTGGTATTATTTACCTACCTAAATTTGTTTTGACGTTAGATGTCGTAATTCGATAATTATCATATTTGTGGTAAGGGAGTTGTAGATGTTATATGTATTCAGTTCTTCTGGACTTCGGAATTGGATTTAGAACATGTATGTTCATATTGTGGTACCTTTCAGCAATAATGTTTTAATGCAGTGTCTTAAAAATGTTGTGTATAATGGAGGATACTACTTCTACTTAGGTCTAGCATTAAGATTCTTTTGAGGTTGTATCTAACATAAGAGTAAGAGGCTGTTTAATTTAAAAGCGTTGCGGGGGATCTTCGTACCTAAATACAACTCATATTTAAATTAAAAACTTACAGTTGTGAATTCATTATGACATGAATTAATTTCGAGCCTTGTAATACGAAATCATTATAATTGGAAAATCTTAGCTTCCATTGTTGATTTTATTAAGGTCGTAATTTAATAGTTTTATGGTACGAAGACGTTAAAGGTATTGTTAATACTCTTAAGTTATAGGTAATGTACCTATAACGTAGGTATGTAGGTATTATAACATTTATAACCACTAATACACTTGATACACGTTTGCTGAAAGCGCGTTTGATTGTCGCTACCATGATTCGCTATTTATTTTATCGTTTTCATTTAAGACTGTTACTAAAGATCCAGACTGTTTAGCTCTGTAGAACGTAGACACTTAGTAGCGTAGGTACATATATATCCAGGAGCTTAAAAATTATGTTGTATTACATGCACATGATCATTAATTAATATTTATCCAACTGAAATTCTTGCAATCTACATGGGTTCAAGTTCAAGCAGCATCAAAAGTACCTATAGTGTTTCCGAATATGCGACAAAAGTACCTACCTAACCTACCATTCCCGAATAGCTTAACAAAAAGAGATGTCTCTATATTTAGACCCAATCAGACTGTGACCAACATACTTGCATTGAACTTATATACATATGTATTTGTAATCAATTGATGAAAACAGAATAATACAAGTAGAAGCGTTATTGAAGCGTAATATAAATGATAAACTAATTTTTAAGTTCATATACCAGTACTATTATATCTGTTAATATTTTCTACTGTTAAATATTTGATATCTACTTTAATTTTGTTCCATAGTAACTGTAATGATCACTTATGTTGCCTTACTTATAAGAATCAAGGGAAGCATAAGAATTGTTTTATCCTTCTCACTAAGTATTGCAACACATAGTTTATGGGTAACATGATATTTATGTATTGGTTTGCTGATTCTTAGATTCACGAAGTGCTTCATTTTTTCATTTAGCTCATAAGAATATTTTTGTCAAAGAAATATTGTATGTATTTAATTCAAGTATCAGCAACCTGTACTTTTATAATGTAGTATTTTCCCAAAAGCACAGATCTTAGCACCACTAATTGTGTTCATTTTACACGTACAGTATCTACTGTACATCTGTACCTACCTACTTACATTGAGTGTATGTATAATATTCACAAAATTTTATTTTGAATTAAATGGGCTTTTTCTAAAATAAATATCTAAAACCCGATTCTTTCAAATCTGGACGTTCTTGGGCTCATTCTACATCTTTTTTTAATGGTAGGATGGAGAGTGCTGTCGATTCTGAGTAGAATGAGCCCAAGAACGTCCAGATTTGATAGAATCGGGTTTTCGATATTTATTTTACAAAAAGCCCAAATATCTACTGGTTTAGAGGACTATTACGAGTACGTGTGTGTGTTTTACCTTGTGTTAGAGCGCAGTACAACTGCCAACAAGTAGGTACACTTGTGGTACTGGTAGGCAAGAAATTTTAATAAAATCGCGCCAAATAATTAAGGACCAGTTGCACCAACCACATTTAGCGGACTGATAAACTTTACTCAGCAGTCAAATTTAGCGAACATTTTAACGGTGACAGACGGTCTGTCATCGTTAAAGCTTGCACTAAATTTTATTGTATGAGAAGTTTCATACTTCACAGCTACGTGACGTTGATCAGTCTGTTAATCGTGGTTAATTGATAGATAAAGCGAACTTCCATAGAATTGGCGCGAATAGGTACAAATCTAAGTTTTTTGATCTCATGAAAAAAATACGAAATTCGTACAAAAATTACACATTACCTATATGCTTTTAATGTAGGCACGTGAATGGTACCTAAACAAATCTTGTGTGTGGTTTAATTAAGATTACAATGGAATTAAACTAGTCTTTTTAAATATATAATATTTGGATTTTTAATTTTATCCTATTTAATTCTATCCTATTTTATTCCATACAGAAGGGTCCTTATGCTTCAAGAAAGATGGAAAGCCATCCGTTACCCTTCTCTAAGTCATACCTATAGCTGGTCAACCAAATCTTGTCAGTAAAAAAAGGCGCTAAATTCAAATTTTCTATGGGACGATATCCCTTTGCGCCTACATTTTTCAAATTTGCCGCCTTTTTCTACTGTCAAGATCTGGTTGACCAAGTATACCTACATAATTGTTGATTGTGTGCACGACAGCGACGCCTGCCTGACGGCTACGAAACCAAAATCAATCAAAATTTTCATCTGAATGCCTGGTTCACTATATAGGGAAAACCTATGCTGGTGCCATTTGACAGTTGGCACTATTATATAAAGAATCTATCACCTAACCCAACGCCTTCTTGTGACTTAAATCGGAAACTTGAACTTGACATTTACATTTGCGCCAATAATCTAGGGGCTCGTGTGTGCCCCCTACAGTTCATGTTCGTTCCCTAAACCATCCTAAACTAAACTTTCTCACTCTAAAAAAAATACTTCTTGATATTGTTTGTCAAAGGACTGTCTCATTTCAAACGGCATGTCTCAGAACGGGTTTTAGTTCTTAAGTTTTGTATGTAAATACCTACGTATTTAATTTATATTATTGAAATAAAAAACATACTTTCTTTCAAATATAGACATAGAGAAACATACTTTCTTTCAAATATAGCCATAGAGAATCATACTATCTTTCTCTTACACTAGGACTAGCACCGAAAAGAAAAGGATGAGTATAGTTTTTATGGTTCTTATTTACTGACAAATTGGTTTGACCAACTATATCATAAGTACTGCCATCTGCCGACGAGTAGCGCAATTATGACACAAGCATGATATTGCTAGCATAAAAAATATTTAATTCTATTAGAATAATTATTTAGTCATCTGAACGCATCCAATGTAGCATGTCAAAGAAATGTCAAGATGACAGTTTGACTACTTTGAGCACGGATTTAGAGTTAATACTTTGAGTTACTTATTGGTGGTAAAAATAGCCGGCTATTTATTTTATTTTGTAATGAGATACATTTTAACTGAGCATAATAAAACAGGCCTTAGTATATTATATAAAAACCTAATTAGTAAAAGTATCACAGAAAAGTTCAACTATGAAAGCATTAATACAACGCGTTATGAACGCTAAAGTTACCGGTGATTATCTTACTTTGCTATAAAATAATATAAATTATACATTTACTGCATATCACCTTGTTACTAACTGCCCTGTTCTAATTTCAGTAAATGGTGAAGTTATCAGTAATATAGAGCAAGGGTTATGTGTCCTAATCGGAATTTCAAAGAATGATAACTTGATGGATATGGAATACATGTAAGTAAGTGTGCGAAAAAACGATACTGTATAATCTTTCAGTTTCCTACATCAACACAAACAAAAAAGTATAGTTGCTGTTACTTACTCCCAAGTGTAAGATTTTTTCATTGAATTACTTTCAGAGTCCGTAAGATCCTCAGTGCAAGGTTATTTAATGATGACAGTGACAAACGATGGAGCAAGAGTGTGGTGGACAAGGATTACGAAGTGTTGTGTGTTAGTCAATTCACCTTGTACAATACTTGGAAGGTTTGTTCTAATGACATTGTATTTCTTCTACAACACACAATAATGAACCTTATTGAAATTATTCTCATGAAAGAAGTGGAGTTTTAAACTTTATGTGTTGCCTAGTAAAAATTATCAACTTTCTACCTGACAAAATTTCTTTACAGTATTTATTTATGGGAATTTCAGAGCGCCTACCGCGAACCACGTTCGACGTGTTGCCTCTCTGTCGCACTTGTAAGTTCGTACGTAAGTGTGACAGGGAGGTAACACGTCGAACGTGGTTCGCGGTAGGCCCTCTGATGCTTTTTTCAGGGTGTTTTGGGGTAGTATCAATATATTATTATAGAGGGTACAATTGTTAATTTTTAAATCATATTAAGGGACACCCTAATATTGGTATGTTGCAGACAAGTTACACTTTTGGACACATGTTACCCACTGTAATGATATGGGTTATTTACCTCTACATCATACTCTAAATTTAACACCTGAATGCTACACTCTACATTGTATTATCTACATTTAGCTTTCATCAGCCTTCTCTCGGCCCAGACATTTGGTGCATTTTGCATAATTAGAGTTTTATATGCTAAAATAATTATTTCATAACCAAAAAGCAATACTGGAAATTTATGTGGGCTATGTTTTTTTTATGAATTCTAATGTTATATTTCAACACCTTCATTTGCTTTCAGGGTAACAAGCCAGACTTTCATAATGCAATGGCAGGTGATGACTCTAAAAAGTTTTATGAACAGTTTTTAGAACTGCTAAAAGAAAGTTACAAGCCGGAGAAAATTAAAGGTAAGATATGATTACAGTAACATGTAGGTACCTACCTGGTGTTGAAATAGGTATGTAAAACATTGGTGTAACTTGCAATGATTTATTTGTAACGAAGGTATTAGGTATTGTCCAGCGCGGCAATGCCGCCAGCCTTCTTGGCACCCTGCCACAAGGCACTGAGCTAGAGACAGTCTTTTATTTATAATTGTAGTTATTGTTATTGTAGTTAGTTGTAGTTTTTAATTTTAGTTTATATTTTTTTAGATATATTACTCACTTTTATGTTATTAATATTTTGGTATTATATAGAGTCTGACTCAGACTCTATAAATTTTACATGCAGATTAATTACATAAGTAAAAGTTACGTAAGTGCGTTTTATATATCTTTTCAACCTTTATCGCCCCGCCCTTCAGAAAAAATAATAAAAGTTACAGGCAGTAAAATATCCGCTGCATGGGCTCATGTCATACTTTATGACACAGTATGGCCAAAATAATTGAGACTCAAAATGTCCTGTTCTCGGCTTATGGATTATTTTTGTCTCAGACGGAGTATTCGGGGCGTATATGCAAGTATCCATAGAAAACGATGGCCCCGTCACGGTGAGCATAGAGTCACCGGTCAGGGACGAGCAAACGCTAGCCAAGGAAAACTCTAGGAATCCGCAGAGGGTTAAAGTAAATACGAATTGTGAAGGAGATCTACAAGCTTAGTGATGTTGTAAGTTATTTATGTAGACAAGTTAATTATATTTATAATATATTCAACTATATTTTAACAAGCTTTTATTAGGTCGACCTGTATGTAACTAAAATGTAATGGAATCTAAAATTGGCAGCTGTATGTAGTTCTGATGACAATACAATAATATGGTACTGTCAAACTGATCTGATGATGGAGACAGGAGGTGGCCATAGGAACTCTGTGATGAAACAACGCAACCTAATTGTGTTAGGGGCTTTTAGAATTGTCTCGATGAGTATTAGTTGTCTGTCGTAAGAAAAGTACAGTCAGCGATAAAAGCTTGTACCAAAAATTACATTTCAACGCAAAATTCAATGCAGAAGACTTTGCCATCAAGTAAAAGGTTCTAAGTGAGATTTATGCCGGCTGTGGACGTAGAGGCAGAGAGCTCCAACACACGCTACGCTATGCTATAGGTATTCGAAAAATATGTTATCGAAATGTATTTTATCTACATTGTAATTTTATCAAAACTTGCGAATATTTATAAATATTTCATGCAATAAGTATTAATAATATTAACAATCTAAACATATGACGATAGCGTGAACATAAATCCATAGCCTACAAAGGCAACTTGTCAAAGAACCTGATTAATTGTTTCCCCATAGCCCCATCGTGCCCTACGAAGAGAGCGACTGGCATTTTTAGACCTTTGTCCCCCTTTCACACGATGCACCCGCACTGTACATAATTGGGGTAAGCTGCGGTTTCATAAATCCTGATATTTTCTACACGGTGCTCATGAGTCATGAGGAACCCGAATGATTTCAACCACGCGTTTCTGAGGCCAAAATAAGGAAAAAATGTTACATGGCCTACAGGGGTCAATTTTGAAAAAAAAAAGTATTTTTTTTTAAATATATTTGTACTTATACGTAAAAAGTAAATGCTATTGGTAAAACTGACACTTAAAAAGATTTTTTACTTTTTTTTCGTAAAACCTAATATACCTAGTATTACCAAACAGGAAGGGTACCTACGATGATACTCGTACCATGCTCGTACCCTTCCAATTTGAAAAATAATCATCGGATCTATATCTAAATCCCTAAAGTCTTTTCTCCTATCGATGCATTCCCTAATATTGTTTGTCATAATCAGGGGTCGGACAAAAAGTGCGGATGACGTAAAAATGACGTAATCTTGCACACAGGATGATGTTTGAGTTTGTATTTAAACTTCCGTGTGACATGTAGTAACAAAGTAGTATTAATGAAGTAACAAAATAATCGTAAATAAATCCATGGAATTAATAATACAGGTGGTAGGGTGATGTAGTGAATAAAATAAATTTCACGAAACTTGT
Source organism: Cydia amplana (assembly GCF_948474715.1). Classification (NCBI taxonomy): domain Eukaryota; kingdom Metazoa; phylum Arthropoda; class Insecta; order Lepidoptera; family Tortricidae; genus Cydia; species Cydia amplana. The sequence goes on along the minus strand of NC_086069.1, from coordinate 7,966,965 downwards.
TACCATAAGGTATAATTATTTGAAATTAGTTAGAACACTTAGAACAAGTCTGTGGGATCCTCAGATAAATAGGTTTAATAGTAGTAATAGGTATAAAAAGTGGGAACAGTAGGTAAGATTAGTAAAAATAAAAAAAGATAATTTGATGTTATTATACTTTTATAGCTAAATTTTAGCTAAATATAATCGTGAAGATACAATAGCTAAACCATAACGAAGTCAATTTATTGTTCATCTGATTGACAATGTGTCAGTCAAAAACGTACTTACTCATTTCAAGTGGCGATATCGTTTAATAAAGAGGTTGATAAATGATAAGTGATAATTGTTTATGAAAATCAAAAATACTATTTGAAATCATCCTATAAGTGGTTTGACGTCATCCGCACTTTTTGTCCGACCCCTGGATGATCAGTTGTCCTAACACTAAAAACCCTAATTTTGGTTATCCTAATATTGATTACTTATCCTAATGTTATTTTTGCATATTTTCTTTTTTGCGAGGGTCGCAGTTGAACCCTAACCTAACCCACTTTTGTGGCAGCAAGTTCTAAAACCTAACCATTTTTCAGAACCTTACATTATGGAAAATAATCGTTATGACAATTGATCGTTATGGCGTGTGCACATTAGGACAAACCAGTTAGGGCAAGTGACTTTAGGACAAACGTTGTTAGGGATTCAGAATGATACCCATTCGGGAAAACTTTATAGGACATTTTAGTCTTTAAATATGATCAGGAATACACTTTTAAAATCTTTCAGGTTCCTCGTAAACACCGTGTATAAATATTATGACCAAAATATATTTCCATAGGAGCTTAGAGTTGTGGAGGAGTGCTTTGTGACAATACACACATAGCCCACTTGGCGTAGCTGGGCTATGTGTGCTGGCCGTGGGCGAATGGGGTCCTCGCCCACGGCCTCGCACATTAGGGGGCCTCGCAAAGCTAACCTTTTTTTATTTCTATTTCCCTGGGAAAACCCATTGAAAAGGGCCTCGCAGATATGGTTTTCGCTCACGGCTAGATTAGTTCACGCTACGTTACTGCACATAGCATAGCGGACCTCTAATAAAACGAGAATTATATCAATAAAAAAACTTTATTTTGAAATAATGGTTATTATCTATTAACAGTTTTGTTATAATTAGGCCTGCGATTATGCGTTCAGGTTAGATAGAATATTAAAATGTTTTTACAAAGTTGATATGCCTACACTATGTGGTTACATAAGCTGTAACAATGTATACAAACATCACCACAACTTATTATCCTACAAAACTATGGTCCTTAAAATCACCAATTTTGTTAACAGATAATCGACCAAAATTCAATACTTTTTTACATTTTATTTCTAAACGCGTAGAAAATAAACTAAAAAAAATAAACTCATGTAAAGACAAAATAAATGCAATCTATAAACCCTCTATTTAAATTAGGTAATACAATAATAAAATTTAACAAAAGAGATTAAGGACTCTTAATTAGTGTCAAATATTAAAGTTTAAGTTAAGATATAATATAATTTGTATCATTTAGCCCGAGTGCCGTATGATTACTATTTCTATACCGTGAAATATAGATAATATAATCACTGTCTTTCCGTTAATGCCTACTCAATCTCACACAGATTCTTATAGAATTTCACCCCATCTCCAATCAAGGCACTATTCGTTTTGGTATATTGCTGATACGTATCCTCACTCCTAATTCACAATATCAAAGTTAAAATAATTATTAAAGTGTGAAGAGTATAATATCCAAGTTCTCAAGTCTGCGTTGACCTTTGAAATTATAATAAATATATATTTAATAATCAATTCGGACGCAAATAAAAAATATTAAGCATTGTTATTGACGTAACTAATTCATGGTTATTATTAATTCAAAGGGCCTACACTACGAATCTATAGCATTTATATCTATCGAAATAATGTTACTATTACAAAAATATCTATAATCATCTATGCTTAATTATTCGAAAAGTAAATATTTATGGGATAGGCTAAGGATTTATTTAACAACATATACCCTTTCTGTTTTGAATGGACGTTGTGATTTTATTAATTATTACTGGTACTCTTGGTAATACCGTGATATCCAGACAGTCGTTGAAATTTAGTTGATTAATGGAATTGTTAATATAAATGCATGAAAACTGTATTTTATAAAGATTGTTCCTTATTCATCAATAATCCCAAACAAAACTCGACAAGTTACTTACTGATTTTGTGGATACCACGTCATGTTTCTTTGTCAGTCATAAAGGAATTCTTGATGAATGTGAAATAATCTTATTTTTTTACAAAATATTTGTCTTTTATGACGTGGGGGTAGACGGTAAAATATAAGTCGAATTTGAGTGTAGGGGCAGTCTACCAGAGACCGGAGGAGAACCCGCCGGGCGGCACGCGATTGTGGTTGATGATGCTGTTGCCATTTAGTGACGTCACGGTGTTGATCTGCCCGTTCAGCGACTTGTAGCCGTCACCGGTGATCGGGTTGCCTTCTGTAAAAACAAGATATAAATGTAAAAAACTCAACATTATTTAACAATATATAAATAGAGGGAACAGCAATTACTGTTCACTCACATGAGCGTAAAATCAACTTTTACACTATCTCATTTTAAGGAGGTAATTTAGACTTGAAAAAAAAAACAAAGAAATACATGTAACACCTAGTAACAAGAGACAAAAAAGTGATTATTACATGCTAATAATTATACATGTGCGTATCTGGGACTCTTATTTAATATTTACCTACTCCATGGTACAGCTATCATTATGAAAACGGAAACTATCTAATTCCTACAGATTATGGAAATCCTACTACTAATAATAAACTAAGATTTTTATGTCCTATGAAATAGTAAAAGGAAGAACTATTAGAATATGTGTCGCTATATCGTCATCGATTTATGTAGGTACCTACGTATGAAGAAATCTCAAATGGAATGGATTGAATAACGTTTATGTATCAACGATGGAAAGAGAAAACCTGTAAGCAGACCTTTATATTTAGTTGATATTGCAATTAAACTTCTTCAATCCAAAACATAATGACATACTTGTCATTATCTCTCTATTATACTCTGCTGAGTAGAGAGAAAAGACAATGAAATTCAACACTACAAAAAAAAAACAACCAGCAACAACAATCGTTTCAATTGTTGTAGGTAATTGTATTTTTGTTGTTTATTATATTAATATATTTAAAGCTATTTAATTAACATAACACCACCAGCCGGCCAATTCTCCACACTACTAATACTATAAGACATACGACAAGGCGTGCGAAAGATAGGCGAAGAAATTACGTAATGCAAAAACCTATGACGACACTATTATATTTACACGTCTATAAATAAACAATTAAATACATTACAGACACAAGCAATTATCTCTTTATCCTCCTGATATTTAATAACTGTTACAAAACGAACAATTTACGCTTAACTAAGATAAATTGCATGACCATCTGCAAACTATTTCTTAATAAAAAGACCAACGAATAAGCAAAGAATAAAACGGCTTGAGTGTTTAATTTGAGACATGAAGGAATCCTGCCTGTTTGATATTTTTAACATAGGTATTTACTTGACCATATTGTCTATACAAAATGTCTATTCAAAATACAAACAGACTGAACCTTGACAGCAAACACTTATTTATATATTTATTTGCAATGAACAGAAGCTTTATTTCTCAAAATACCCTGATCAAGTGTCTCATCAGGTGAGCGGTGCATTATTGGCATTCCTTCAGTCTAAGGTGAATTAAACACCCACCCATCTGTCTTCGGCGAAGATAGTCTACATAGTACGTCTTAGGTCTGAAGTCTTCAGCATGCCGTTTCAGATCGAACAGGAACCCGGGGACGTGTCTTGGGAAAATGGGAGGAAAACCAGTAAGTGTGTACGGACCGGGTGGCTTGGGAGTCTCGAAAAGAGCAAATTCAGGTATTGGACCATCGCGTTCGTATCTAAAAAGACTTGGTGGCGGATTTGCTTGTGCATGAATATAAGGGTCGATAAGTCCGCCTAGAGTCGGCACAGGATCATATTTGTAATCTGGTTTTGGTCTTTCGCCTAAAGCTGATGTCATTCCGACAAAAGCATAGGGGGGTAGTAGTGGATGATACGGATTTTTTTTATCTGATGGTTCCAAATAATGCTGAGCGGGGAAAGGTGGCCAATGTCTATCTAATACGGGCTGGGGAGACAGTGAATCTTCGTCTAGTATCGGATGGTCCCTTTCAGGGTCGTCAGATTCCAACCCAAGCAAACTGTAAGGAGTCTGTCGGTAGGTGTGACTGGGTTTGGAAGTGGAGTGAACATAGTATTGGGCAGGTTTGGGGGGCCAGTCGGTGGTGTAGTAGCGGTGGGTGGGTTGGGGCTCGAGGTCGGGGTGGGCACCTCGCAGGGCGGCGGCAGGGTGCCGACGTCGCGCAGGCTGCAGCAGCACCCCATCTCCGGTCACTGGATTCCTCTTGGGCGGCGTGAACGATGCTGACCATTTACAGAACAAACGGTTTTCATTCGAACTAGCAAAAAACCACAGTGATATTGCCTACAATTAATTATCAAATTCTTTTAGGCGCGGTTTTATATAACTATTACGAACATTACCTACGTATTCGTTTCCTTTCTATACAAATGTACCTATATATTTATGTAGTTTGTTAGAGAAGATGTTAGCTTATGTACCTATAGGTTTTTACATACACTCGTGTGGTAAGTGTTTGTTTAGTGAGGATATTTTTGTGAGTGCATTGCTGATTAGACAATGCATAATGTGCAATCATGCTCTTATTCAATGCAAGCTTTATTCTCTGTAGTGTGATAAGTCTTTGTTTATTCAAAGTCAAAACCTTCTCCTTTCATTTAAAATGAGTGTCATTTGAATCGTTATGCATTAATGTCAGGCATGGTTAGAAGCGTGTCAGTTCCTAGCGTGCTTTGTCAAAGAGCTTTTCTGTTTATGGACTCATATTGAGTAAGTACCTAACTACAGCCATACCGGGTTATCCGAAACAAAAAAGGTTTGTGTTCAGTTCTAGTATGACTGCAGATGGGTTTAATGTGGAATGGATAGCATCGAAGGCCGACGAACGGTTTCTGAGAATTGAGCAGCGGTAGTTTACGATGATGCGAGATTTTATCTAATACCGCTTACCACAATCGTTTAAATTAGTTTGTTCGAATGACTTCAAACAGGAAAATATCATTGAACAAGATCTTGTTTGTGTGTTACGCTCTTATGTTTAGGTTGTTTGGGTATTTTTATCAAAAATACTTTTAAAATAAGGGTAAGTATTTAATAATTTATCAAAAATTTCGTTCTAAATAACATTTTAGACAGATACGTATATCCCGTATGTAGACAAAAAATAAATACGTTTAAGGTATCCTTGCCAGAGCACTTTTCCCAGTCACTATAGGTACTAGATTTTGGCCCCATCGGAACGTTATGTTTTGCTCTAGTACCTATAGTGTAGAGGAGGTGTCCCAAATCGACCGGGGTATATCATGCATGAAACGCTATCCATTCCACATTTAACTCCGTTGGTATTATAAACCGCCATCCCCAACGCGCCGTGCAAACGTGCCTACAACTGAATGAACTCACAGTGTTCCCCGGCGTCCGTCTCACCTCGGCTGGGCGTCGAGGAGGCGCTGCCGATGCCGTTCATCTTGGGCGAGTGCGAGGGGCTGCCGCCGTTCATGGTCGCCTCGCCGAATTTGATGTTGCTGCGGATGGTGTCGGTCACCATGGGGGTCACGTGGGCTGCGGCGGTCTGAAATTATTAAGTGTTTCATCAGCTTTTGTTAGGTAAAGAAAAATATTGGATAACTCAACATATTCGGTTGGGAAAGTAGATATTATAATGTTGCGAGTTCACTGATACCACGTGGTTGTCGTTGATCTTATTGCTCAGATGGCGGTGCCTTGTATAAATAATAATATCTGGGTGACCGAGCTTCGCTCGGAAAACATATAATAACTTGGAAATGCGCGTTTTCCCAGAGATAAGACCTAGCTAGATCGATTTTTCGCCCCCGAAAACCCCTATATACTTACCAAATTTCATCGAAATCGTTAGAGCCGTTTCCGAGATCCCCAATATATATATATATATATAAATAAATAAATAAATAAACAAGAATTGCTCGTTTAATATAAATAATATTTTAACATTTTAAACTAAAATAAGAAGTATGTACGAGTTTTGTATTAGGTATCTTCCAATAAGTATTTCGTTTTGGACGATGCATACATTAGTGTAGGTATACTAATGCTCTACAGCGGGCAATTGAGGCAAATAATATAGCGATTAAGTCTTATTAGAAGTTGATACTAGGTATACCTATCAATAAAGCGCTTGATAAGTTTTGTTATTTACTCAACACGCAGGGCATGCTCAATAACTGGTGCGTGGGGATATATGGACGTGTACCTATAACCAACCTAAACCTAAGTAACTTATATAATTTGCTGTGTAGCCTAAGTATTGATAACCGATTATGTGGTTTGCTCGAGTGCAACCCTCCCTATACGGTCGGTGTACTCGGTGTCGATGGGAAGACTACGATTGGCGCGGCCCTGTCAGTGTGGATCGACGGCCATTACGGCATAGGAGTGTGGTTTACGTAAGCTATGCCTGTTTTCCATATTTGTATGTATTAAATCCTTTATTTAATGATGTATGGTGTTTTCTCCTCTAATAGTATGTACCTATATTTTTATAGACATGTGTTTGCGCCACGTATTAAATACTTAACCTATGAATTCTGACCTCCTTGTCGGGTTTTCAATATAGACGGCAAGGCGATAATAAAAAGAGAAAAAAATGTCACATGTCACATCAATACATGTAAAATAAAACTCGATTCGATATATTGTGTGTTGAAGAAAATGAAACCAAAGGGATCCCTATAATTAAGTATACATACAACAAAATAAAGTGCCGCCGAATCAGTGGAGACTGGAGACTCTATAAGGAGGAAAACGCAGAACCAGTGCATGTAAGTTTTTCCGCATCCCCATTTTTTGGCCTTTGAACCGGTTTCCAAATTTACCTTTAAAAATATTACATAATAACCTTGTTGCTCACTGAATCGCGTAGGTACAAAATATAATTTCGGATTTCCTTTCGGTTTCTTAATTTTCAAAAAAATGTTCCCGTCATAATTCTATTTCAAAGTACGGTCAGTAAATTAATTTATTCTTATTGTCTGTTATTTTTATTTCATATTTCATTTACGCGTAGCGTGTGGGATTATTCATCACGCTACCTTATAAATGCGTTACAAATAAATTTCGTATTTTGTAACTGTCATATTGTGACATAATTTTCACGGAACATTTTTGCACACCATATTCGTTAAGTATATAATTTCAGTGTATTTTAAGTTACTAAATACACTCTACTAAACTGAAAGCTACGGGTAAATTATTCCTAAAAGCCTCAGTTTTTTCATAAACTGTAATTAACCTATTGCGAAGGTTACACTTGTATTAAGGTATTATACAAGCGTAACGTTCGTATTTACTTCATTTTCCTTCGACTTGCATTAAGGTATTATACAAGTTGAATATAATTTATAATTATTTGTGCATCTTAGCACAAATTGTTCATATTTTTTCGTGCTGTCATAGTAATAACTAGGTAACCATGGCAACGCGACTTAAGCTCGCGGAAGCAAAACGTGCTCAATGTTTCATGCGTTTACAAAATATTTATGACATGATTCCAAAGTTAAGCAGTGACAAGAAGGCTTTCTCGCAGTTCATCGCGCAAGCTCGATTGGTCGATCAACTGAGAAAAGAATTTATAGAGTTGATGGATGAAGTCAATCTTCTGAACTTGGAGTTGGACCCGGAGTACATCGTCAACTACAGCGCAATGAATGCGTTTGAAGATCTCTACTGCGTAATCAAATGTCAAATTTCGAAAATTGATGCACCTGTTCCGAGCCTCTCGGCATCCAGGGATTCGAGCCATTCATGTAAGGACGACTCCATTAAAATCCCTCGGATTGAACTTCCTTCTTTCGATGGAGATATTCAAAACTTCCCATTCTTCTATGAAACATTTAAGCGTGTCATACATGAGAATAAAAAACTTACGGATTCTGAGCGTGTTCATTATTTGTTTAGTCATTTGACAGGAAAGGCAAAGTCGATCTGTGCGGGAGTTATACCTGCCGCAGAAAATTACAACACAGTTTGGGAAGCATTGATCGCGAAATATGATGATAAACGCGCATTAGCTACGTCATATTTAAACCAGCTGTTTTCGATGAAACCTGTCAACATCAACGGTCCTTCGGCATCTAATTTAGAAAAAATAATTGATTCGTTTGCTGCTACTATTTCAGCAATAAGACAACTCAAGCTCGAAAACTTAAGTGACTTTATTTTCATTCACCTGGGTCTTAAGTTATTAGATTCAGATACCACAAAGAATTTCGAGATGTCTATTCGGAATTCTTCTACAATGCCTACATATGACGAATTCATTTGTTTCGTTAGGGAACAAGTGAAGATTTTATATCGGACATCGCAACGAACGCCAACTAAGGCTGAAAGCGGCTCCGCTGCCAACACTAGCAGCGTGCGAGCTCCCCTCCCTCGCACGCCCCAAGCGTATGTTAGCACGCAAGGGCATGACAACGGAAGTTCATGTGCTATGTGCAAGAGTAATGATCACTCGCAACTTTATAATTGCAATAATTTCATGAAACTCACGCCTAACGAAAAATTTAATTTCGTTAAGGAAACTCACGCGTGCACTAATTGTCTGAACACGCATCATACTGCATCGAAATGTTCCTCGAAGAAAACTTGTCGTAAATGTAAAGGCAAACATCATACAACGTTACACTTCGAAAACTCAAAACCTGCAATGAATAACAACGAGTCCAAGTCTTCATCTAAGGATGATAGTGAAGCTAGCACAAGTTCATCCGTAAAGGACAACGGTGCCTCTGTATGTACTCATTCGGCATCGGGACAGACTACATCACCCTTGACGGAAATTCTCGCCACTGCTCAGGTACTCGCTAGTGGGCGTAACGGCAAGGACAAGGTTTTGAGATGTCTGCTGGATCCAGGATCACAGAAACATTACGTTACATTGAAGTGCTGCAAGAATTTAGGTCTTCCTGTACACAGCAGCCCAGTGACGTCAATAAATGGATTAGGTGGAACAACGATAACACAACCCATCCGAGGAAATGTCAACTTAACATTTAGGTCAAGATATGATCCTAAACATCAATATACTATCGAAGCGCTTGTTTTAGATGAGATTACGCCTGATTTACCGACCTGTCATATTGATCAATCTGCAACTGATCTGTTTGATAATTTACATCTAGCAGATGACTCTTGGGCGATTCCAGGTGAAATTGACGTACTTCTTGGTGTTAAGTTATTCACCAAATTGTTAATGTCAGATAAAATTGAAAACGAACCTGGTTTGCCTGACGCTTTAGAAACTACACTGGGGTACATCATACTAGGCGATGCTCCCGCAGTTAACGCTTCCTACTCAGCAGCTGGGTATTTTACTTCGGTTGATGTCGGAAATTTAATGCAAAAATTCTGGGAAATTGAAGATTTGGATGGAGGAGTGATTCATAGTCCAGACGAGAAAAAAGCTGAAGATATTTTCAAGAATACAATCAATCGTTTGGAAGACGGACGTTATGAAGTAGCACTTCCGTTTAAATTGGACCCAAGCAATTTAGGCGATTCTTACAAGACTGCTGAACGCAGATTTTTAGCGCTTGAAAGAAAATTCGTCAAGCAACCTGAATTAAAACCAGCTTATGATGAAGTTATCCGTGAACATATTGATAAAAAATATTTATCTGAGGTTCCAAATGATAAGTCAAATGATGCTTATCACATACCCCACCACGCAATTGTCAAAATTGACAGAATAACCACAAAGGTTAGAATTGTGCTGGACGCTAGTGCACAGACCACAAGCGGTTTATCGTTAAATGACATACTTCACGCAGGACCAAGTCTTCAAGCTGACTTGTTCTGCATTCTCCTAAACTTACGATTGTTTGGTATTGCTATCACGTCTGATGTACGTCAAATGTATCTGTGTATTGACGTACGGGGGGAGGATCGTCCTTATCAGCGTATACTTTATAGGTTTAATCCTGAAGAAACTATAAAGGTATTTCAGTATAATAGGGTAGCCTTCGGTCTACGTAGCAGTCCTTTTCTGGCACTGCGAACTGTTAAACAGTTAGTAGCTGATGAAGGTGATAAATACCCACTCGCAAAGGAAATTGCATCTCGTGATATTTATATGGATGATGTAGCCAGTTCCGTTATTGATGAAGACCAAGCTATGCAAGCGACTAAACAACTGCTGGATTTGTTCTTGAAAGGTGGATTCCAACTGGCAAAGTGGTCGTCAAATTCTGCAGCTGTTCTGAAAGAAATACCGAAAGGACTACATTTATCCCAAAGTGTCACCTTCGACGATGATACAACGTTGAAGATTTTAGGTCTGCGTTGGTATCCTGGTGAAGATGTATTCAAGTTCCAGGTTAGTCCCGACGATCGACCGTGTAGTAAAAGAAACATTCTTTCATCGGTAGCTCGACTATTCGATGTTCTGGGCCTAGTTGCCCCTGTAATTGTGTTCGCTAAGCTTCTAATAAAGGAGTTATGGCTTTTGAAAATTGATTGGGACGAATTGCCGCCTGATCATATTGTACGCCAATGGCAACAGTTCCAAGGTGAACTACCGCTACTATCTAACATTAGCATTCCCAGACATATTGGTGTCATTGAAAACTGTTCATTAACTATAGTCGGCTTTTCAGATGCTAGTGAAAGAGCTTATGGTGGAGTGGTTTATGCCTACGTCACTTTTCCTAATGATGACCGAGGTGTCATTAATTTAATTTGCGCTAAATCTAAGATAGCGCCCGTGAAGGTTGTCAGCCTAGCAAGACTGGAATTATGCGCAGCATTGCTATTGTCACAACTTATAAAAAGGGTGGTTGATACCTACTCAACCAGATACCCAATCGACTCTGTGTTGGCCTTCTCCGATTCAACAGTGACACTTTGTTGGATTCATTCGTCGCCTCATCGATGGCAAACTTTTGTGGCCAATCGAATTACCAAGATCCAAGATAACTTATCAAGCGATCATTTTTATCATATTAAGGGAACAGAAAATCCAAGCGACTGCCTGTCTAGAGGCTTAACTCCAGCTCAACTGGTGATCCATCCTCTATGGCTATCAGGCCCTCCATGGATGAAACTCCCGAAAAACGAATGGCCGATTCAGGCGTTTATACCAGACGAAGTCAACGTTCCTGAAGAAAAAACGGTTTCTTTAGTGACTTGTGACAATTCGAACGACAACTTAATTTATGATTTGTCTAAACGGTTCTCGTCATGGGTTAAATATGTACGCACAGTTGCCTATATCTTAAAATTTATAAAACGATTACCTAAAGGCCCTATTAATGCTGATGACTTAACAGCAGCCGAATTAGAAATCGTACGAGCTCTACAAAGAGTTTATTTCAGTCAACATATTTTAGATATGACCCTGAAAAAAGGGTTTACAAAGGCTTTAGCAAGCCTGAAGCCATTTATTCAAGATGGAATCCTTCGCGTCGGAGGACGTCTCAGTAATTCTGATGAAGATTACGATTATAAACATCCTTTGTTATTGCCACGTCGTGATCACATCATTAACCTACTGGTCGATTATTATCATCGACACCATTTACATGCAGGACCTGAAACTCTTATATCTATTATACGACATCGATTCTGGATCATAGCAGCTCGATGTATTATTCGTCATCGCATTCATTTATGCAATTACTGCTTCCGGACCAAGCCAAAGGCTAACTCCCCAATGATGGCAGATTTACCAGCGTGCAGGGTAAATCAAGTTGAGAAAGCCTTTATACATACTGGCTGTGATTACGCTGGTCCGTTGTATTGTACACCTGTTCGACGAAGAGGCGTGAAGAGTCAAAAGGTTTATTTGTGCTTATTCACATGTCTCACAACGCGAGCAATTCATTTAGAACTTGCAACTGACTTAAGTACAGCAAGCTTTATGTCAGCATTTAAGCGGTTTTTATCCAGACGTGGTCCTGTAAAATATATGTACAGCGATAACGGAACCAACTTCCAGGGAGCCAATACATATTTGCAAGAACTTCATAATTTCCTTGCGAATGAGTATCGAGACGCTTGGGAAACTGAACTATCAGCCAATAAAATAATTTGGCGATTTATTCCCCCCAGTGCTCCACATTTTGGAGGATGTTGGGAAAGTAACGTTAAATGCGTCAAATCACATTTGTTTCGTACGATAGGTAAACAAATCTTGTCATTTCAGGAATTAATGACAATTCTATGTGAAATTGAGGCTTTATTAAATTCTAGACCGCTATCCGTGTTAAGCTCTGATCCAGCTGAACCTTCCGCATTGACGCCAGCTCATTTTCTTAATGTTACTCCATTGAAATATCTTCCAGCTGCGTCTGTTGCGGAGGTAACATCTGATCATCTTTTGCAAAGATATCAATTATTAGATCGCTTAACGCAATCATTTTGGAAGAGGTGGCGCGATGAGTATTTGCACACGTTGCAAACCAGACAAAAATGGAATACTCCTTCTCAGCCTATTAAGGAAGGAACTGTTGTAGTCATCCTTCAAGATAATGTTATGCCTCTACATTGGCCGTTAGGTCTTATAACTCAACTCTTTCCAGGCAAGGACGGTATTGCCAGAGTTGCTTTGGTTAAAACAAAATCAGGCACACTTAAAAGACCTTTGGTCAAATTATGTCCTTTGCCTTCTCAATAATATAATTTCATATTTCTATTAGTATTTAGTTATCTCTCTCAAGTTATGGAGGCTTCATATGTTTATGTCAATTTAGTTTTCTCTGAGCAATAAGGATGCTATTATGTAGTAAATGATTTATTTTAAATAACTTTTTGAAAGCTATTCCTTTCAAGGCCGGGGGAATGTTTGCGCCACGTATTAAATACTTAACCTATGAATTCTGACCTCCTTGTCGGGTTTTCAATATAGACGGCAAGGCGATAATAAAAAGAGAAAAAAATGTCACATGTCACATCAATACATGTAAAATAAAACTCGATTCGATATATTGTGTGTTGAAGAAAATGAAACCAAAGGGATCCCTATAATTAAGTATACATACAACAAAATAAAGTGCCGCCGAATCAGTGGAGACTGGAGACTCTATAAGGAGGAAAACGCAGAACCAGTGCATGTAAGTTTTTCCGCATCCCCAACATGCATTGATGAACATATATGTTACATACATCTACGTTCTACCAATCGATTATAACTAAAAAATCACCTGTCCGAATAGTCTGGAGTGAGTGTCGCGCGGGCGGGTGGGCGTGTCGCGCACGGCGCGCGGGCGCACGTTGCCGTTCCTCACCGGGCTGCTGTCCACGGCGTCCGAGCTGAAGATCTCCGCGATGCAGCTCTTGGGCGCGTTAGGCACTCTGGAAACGTGAAAACAACGGTTTAGTCTAAGGCCTGAGTGGACGCTCGAGTTGGGCGTGCAGCGGGGCGCGGCGTGCGGCGTGCATGTGCGCCGAACGCTCCGCTTCGAGCGTCCACTCAGGCCTTACACTTAGTATTATGGTTAAGCTTACGTTATCTGACCAATAACATAGGTATAGCATTTGCTTTTGGGAACATGTTTATTTCGGCTTAGGAAAGCGACACATTGAAAAGGTATCCTCATTTAGGTAAATATATTATCTTTTAATTATTACAGCTTCTATGTAGGTTTAAACAATATAAACAATATTTTAAAATCAAATTAGATGGGTTAAAAACCCCTGTCCTGGCCTATTATTAATATTACCCAACCCCTCATCTGGCGTGCTGTATTTCCCCTGTAACTGGACACGCGTGGACATCATTAAGTAATGACGGTATGCAGATATGGGAAGGGCACTTCCGTTGTATGCCGACAAATATATCTTTGGGGTCTTTATTACTCTTGACAAAGAGTCTGTTATAGCTTGATTCATATCAGAGACAAGTTGGCGAGTCAGAAGCCCCCCTGTCCATGCACGAAACCACAAATCAATAGCTCGATAGTAAAAAGCCATAAAAATAAAAATCATTTGAACGGGAAAGTTTTATGTTGAAAATCTACATGGAAGCGATCGAGCACCCAATGTGTTTAAAAAACTAGTAAAATCAATTCGCAATTCCTTCGCAATGTTGGAATAGAAATACGAGTAGGTAGTCATAAATTGCATCAGACGTGTTTGATTGAAACCCCACTAAATTTATTCTCATTAAATTCAACACTTATATACTAGGTATGTACAGAATGAAAATTATTACTTTTTTGTTTAAAATAATACCTATACCTATGTTAGGCGATTCATTCCTTTTTAAATAGACAGGTCTGACTATAGGTACCAATACCACCACATGTTCTCTATTTTAAACACCTACGGTTCTAATTAATAGATAATAACATTACGGTTACTTGACAACAGATACGGATATACCAGATCCCTTTTATCACGGACTAGGGAATTATTGCACTGCAAGCCAGCCCATTCCTTGATTGCGCCGCGTTTATAAATTTCCCTGCAAATTGTGTTGGTAATGCGGCGCTGCAAGATGGCGAGATAACGTTCCGAAGCGCAAATGTGCGGTTTTATAAGTGGAAGCACTTGTGCTGAGGTACGATTAGAGCCATTCAGGGTAGTTGCTTAACTTGCTAACGTTCTAATGTTTGCTCGTTCAATTACTAAAACGGTATTAGGAATTACCTATTTTTTTTTCTTTTTACGTAACAATATATTAAAGTTTTAAAACCCATTGTTTCAGGTTGTTTATTGTTTAATTAGTTATATTATTAGATGTAAGTTGTATTTAGAGCTCTTGCTGTCTCGGTACATCGTACCTAATTCCGTAAGGGATTCGTATAGGAGGACCAAGCACGTACTGCTCGTTGCATATAGGTACTCGATAGATTCGGATGGGTACCGCCGTGGCCGGGTAGCCTAGTCTAGGGCGTTAGCCGTGTAAGCCGCGTGTAAGTCACTTTCTTTAGTACCTATAGGTATGACATCTGTTTTGTATGAATTTTTCGGCCTAGGCTGGTGGAGTGAAAAAAGTATAAGGTTGAGGTTCCCAAAATGGTCCAGATGGACCCCTAGCGGTCCATGGGAGACCAGACGGGGGTCCACGTTGGCGTTAAAAAAAATGGAGTTGGGTGAAAAGCTTTGGAAATATATATATTAGAAATGTAGCAGCCGACAGTATATCGAAAGCAGTAAAACTTTGAAAGTGGTCTTCGAGAAAAAAAGTTTGGGAACCTCTGGTATAAGGTGTCCAGTTAATAGAAGTTGGCCAGTGATATTTGCCCTAAATGTTACAATTGTCACATTGACATGTGTGACAGCAAGGGAGTAGAGTAGGTAGCTATTGTTCCAGATCGCGTTTCCACGCAGACGAGAGAATCAATACAATACCGCACCGGTGCGGAAACTGTCTACATTATCGTACCCGAGAGCATTAAGCCTGCTATTTCCAACTTTTCACATAAACTTACATCGAAATCGTGGAACAGTAACTGAATGTCTACAGACATACGAAAATAGGTTTAACTACAGTCTACTTGCTAGCAATTACATCAGACTTACTTTTGTTTTTTCGACATTAGCTAATAGTAGGTAAATATTAAGTAAGGTATACTATTTTAAATAAGTAGGTACGAGTATATATTTTTCATCTGTTGGAACGCCAAGTTTGCACAAAAATTACCCAGTCAAGTTAGAAGATAAAACCTCCCTGAAAACAATTTAAAAATAGCCATCAATTTAGAAATGCCTATGCATTTTATCATTCCACTAGTCCACTATCTAGTTCCCTGATTACAACTAAGCGTCGCGTAAGAGCACACTTCGACGTGCGAGTTATCTGCGAGATTGAAGCCGTAATGGGGGCCGAAGGCGCAGCCGCGGGCCGGCGCGTGCGACGCGGACTGCCGTAGATTAGATCTCCTATACACTACGAGCAGCAACTTGCGTCTGCATCCCATATCCCATCCCAACCCTAATGCATAGCTGCCGTCGTAATTATAAGCAGACAAGCGGTTTCTCTAGTGAAGCTTTCAACTAGTTGGCATAAAATTGTGACATTGATTTTTATATCCCAAAAAAGATCGTCGATATGACGATTCCGAACTTAAAACAGCACTAGATTCATAGCTTTTGAATTATAATACGTACTTTACGTCCACGGCTGTAATATATTTATTTTAATAACATTAATGAAAAAATTGACGCTTGCCAATTACTCTCGTAACTCGCAATCTCTAGTGCGAAACCATCCTAAGCCGTGCCATTCCCGCACGTCTGTGCCAATCACCCGACCACGGAAATGATAACAGAATTGGATTGAAAACAGAGTTTGTTGATAGGTCGGGCTATTCCACCAAAGTGCAGCTATCTTTCGACGATGATTACAATCCAGCTAACACGAACTCTAATTATAAATCTTGTAAACAAACCGTACGTCTCTGCTCCTATAATTAGCTACGAGAAGAAAGCGTGTGAGAGCAAATTGCTTAATAGTAATATACATATATGGTGCATGCGCCACACGCAACTAAAAGAAACAACGCAGACCGGGCTCAGCTACTTACAAAAATAAACAGCTGTCATAAGACAGGGAAAGGCTGGCCGGAAGATAATAATAAAATCCTCTGTTTTAAAAGGGAACGATGTTGTGATTATGAAGGTTTGTTTTTCCATAAAACGTTGACATTCTCTTTGAACTAGCAATATGCATGCTTAATGATAATTATGAAAAACAATGGTTGGAAAGCTCAGGGCTTATTAGTCAAATTACCATACTTTTCTTCGAGTACATGTAGGTACTCGTGTAGTTTGAAGTAAGGAGATATATTTAGGATTGGACGGTATTGACATGGATGTAAGTTACGAGATCATAGCAGCGATAGTGTCGCTAGTTAGGCGTGTGCGCCGCCGACTAGGTGTTCGATATCACAAGCGGTTGCTCGAGTAATGGTTTTACGCCTCTGCGGACTGCGGTTTTGCTCTAAAAATGCTGGCAGTAATGAGACCGCGGTAATGATACCCACAGTAATGAAAGCCCGCGTAACTCTATCATATGCGACGACAGGAGAAAACTTCGTTTGCAAATGAAAGGCAATGCATTAGCTGGACAAACGATTTGCACTTTCTCGACGACCATATTGTGACGTCACTAACATTTGTAACGTTCATTTACGATTTACTGCATAAAAGTTTGATCTACTTTCTAAAACGCTTAGTTACCAATAATATTTACAACCCGGATAACTAATTAATTGAAAATCGTCTATCTTTGTGGGCGGGCACCTCACATTTATAAATCCCACCTTCATACACTCAAAACAAAAATGTATGTCGACCAAGATAGCGTTGCGTTTATGCTCAAAGCTCAAAGTCATTCAATTTAATATTCAAATAAACCTAATAAACTTAGGTATCATTTATAAAGGGGCGTAAAGCTGGGATATTTACCATACATAATTACCAAAATAAATGAAAATGAGACGTTTTCATTTTTCTATCCATCTAACTTTAATGTCGTAATATTTTGTTCAGTCTGCCCTTTAAAATATAATATATGTACTTAGTTTCCGTGTTTATATTTTCAAGAAATTTGTCCTTGATTAAAACGTGTAATAATGCAATATTAAACACTTTCAATTTTGAGTTAGCTCGCTCTTAAAGTTTCTAGGTCGGTTTTTTGATAAAACTACTTTTTACACATTAAATGTCTAACCTAACCTAACTATATAATTATACTAAGACGAGGTAGGCTACAAGTTTTATGATTATGATACTGACCCGGAAGTATATAGATGTCGTATTTTTTTGTACAACTCGAATGTAACATTTGCCAAGACTTTGAGAGATATGTTATACCTACATATTTTTTTGAAAATGTTAGTAATATAAACCATTGTTTAAAAAATATAAGTGTTCGGTTTTTACATATTTAAATCAGAACCCTAATAAAATCGTTTAAACCTTTCCACGTTAGTCATTAATAAGAAAACTCGATTTGCATAGTTAATTTGTAAGCCTCATGGTCAGATAACGCCCAGGGCGCCGTATTGATTTACCCACTTAGGTATAAGTAAAAGCTCTAGCAGATAACCTATCTAGGAGGTTTGGAATTGTCGTACCGATAAGGACTGGTACAAACACGCATACGTAAGATTTACACCATCTGCGTTATCAGATTGCGTCTTGTTTCTCGGCTATCACAGGATACAAACGACAAGAACACAAAAACGTGTCTATAGACCCAGCAACGCGTGGGTATTGTGAGCATCTATCAGACTAGAAACAGTTCATATACATACAGTATTGTAACTACAGAGAGCAGTAACCGCCCCGCCCTGAGTAGAAACAAAAGAAGAACTACTTACTACACTATAGTATTTTTCAAACGGGAAGGGTAGAATGACACATGTCAGAAATTGATTATAGGGTTGTGAAAATGCAAATTAAAAACATTTTTTTACGATTCTCGACTTAATCTGCAAAGGCCATATGGGTTAATCAACTTTTTCGTGTCACACGTTGCTATGGTTACGGTCTCCTGCGGGCTCAGCACGGTTAACGGTTCCATTTTTATCGACTATCACTATGCCCGTCACTTTCGCACTTACAGACTTGTTAGAACGTGACAGGCATGGTGATAAGGGATAAAAACGCGACCGTGCTACGCCGCCTGGGTCACTTAAAATTCTAGGTTTTTCGTATTTAAATGAACCAAACTTGCATTTTATGGTAGTTATAAGACCTTTCCATAATGGGACTGAGCATGTTAGTAGAACATGGTACAGCAGTTCTTCTAACAATCTATGCTACTATTGTCTCCTCGCTGATGGGACAGAATAACAACAAGAAATGGTTGATTGACCCATATACTTAAGCGATTCTATTGGTGATGATTTATATTTTAAAATTAACATTCCTTCACAATTGGACGCGACTATAACGATTTGACACGAGTCAAATCACCAAATTCGGTCGATAAGTAGAGTCAAACTCTATTGCTATTGAGTTCCGTTTTACAGAAACTCAACGATATTAAATTTTATCCTTTTATTTTTATAACATAATATTATAATAGAGCGGTGGTGGCCGAGTAGATATGACGCCCGACTTTCAATCCGGAGGTCGCGGGTTCAAATCCTGGCTCGTACCAATGAGTTTTTCGGAACTTATGTACGAAATATCATTTGATATTTACCACTAGCTTTTCGGTGAAGGAAAGAAAGGCCTGTGCCCAGCAGTGGGACGTATAAAGGCTGAATTACTATTATTATCTCTTTATTCATTTTTCGTCTTAAGTTAGGTTTTATTACAATATGGATATAAAATTAAAATATAAAAACACTTACAAAAACAATATAAAAATATTATACACATATTATAAAAAAACCTAACCTAGGGTGCCGCCAGCAGCGGGGCAAGGCCCAAGCTACCGGTGGTCAGGGCCGCAGAGAGAGGAACCGGCGGACTATCCGCGCCGTGTCCAAGATCACCGCCTTCTGCATCTGGCCCTTGACCCAACCACCTAGCGAGAGTCTCTCAAGATGTTGGTCGAGACTCTTCGCTATTAGACCGTTCGCTGAAACAACTATCGGGACAATGATCGTCGAATCAACATCCCACATGGCGGTTATCTCGTGAGCCAAGTCTAGGTACTTACTGGACTTGGTCCTTCTCGGCTTTCACGAGATTTTCATCATGGGGGATGGTGATGTCAACGAGCACGGCCCGGCGTTGCGATCGATCAATTATCACAATGTCAGGCTTATTGGCTACAATAGTCCTGTCAGTGATGATAGATCGATCCCAATAGAGCGTGGCACGACCATTCTCGAGAACTGGCGCAGTTATTATTATTCTCTTTATTTATTTATCATCTTAAGTTATATATGGATATAAAAATAAAATACAAAAACACTTACAAAAACAATACAAAATACTTATAAACATATTATAGAAAAACCTAACCTAGGGTGCCGCCAGCAGCGGGGCAAGGCCCAAGCTGCCGGTGGTCAGGGCTGCAGAGAGAGGAACCGGCGGACTATCCGCGCCGTGTCCAAGATCGTCAAGTTCGGAACTGTCAAATTTTTGTTCTAACTGGCAGGCCGATACCGTCCGGCGGACTGTTAATCAGTGGGCCCCTTAACATATGTTACTAGAGAGTAAATTATGCAAAATTGCAAAAGCCTGATAAAATTTGACGAATAGGTACAGTTCCATATTGCCTATTAGGCATTCATTACAGCAGCTTTTGATTTATTTTTTAGAGTAGTATTGTCTTGTAAAGCAACCATGCAATCTTAGCTTTAATTTAATAGTATCGCCAAGGCATATCCGGAAATGATGAGCGTTCCAGCTGAGGGAGCAGCGCGCCGAGCGTCGAACGGCGTCGTATGACTTGTATGTCGCTCGCATGGGCGCCCGCGACGCTCGTGCTCGAAACGCAACGTTTCATTATCAACTTATGCAAAAACCAGTCAAGTGTGAATCCAGCTTCGAGTGATTAGCGTCTTATTGCACTGTAATATGCAGGTAGATGACACTGGTATGCACGTATTCAATGTAATCATCTCTCGACAGTTACCTAGTTAGTTGAAACCGTGTACAGCAGTTGAATATAGCCATAAATTTTCTTATGATTGGACGCATGCAATTAAATCAGGTTAATAATTTTCTTTGATATTTTGACAAGGTTTCGTTGCATTTGTGAAAGTAGAAACTTTGCATTGGAGAGAATTCTTTAAATAAAATGCAGTAACGAAGCGAGAGCTGCAAACCTACTTGACTAAGCGCTGATACCTGCTAACGAGTAGATGTTGAATATAATTTTACTTTTATTTCTAAATACGTCAGCGCACGTGAAAGCTGCATTATTTCACGTCACCCGACGACTAGCTACGTGTTATTTTCAACGTTAAATTTCTCAACGGGCGTCTGCGGAAATGTAGAAATCCGAGTCGTGAACGAGAGTAAGTACGTAGTAATTTTATAATTGACCAATCTCTTCACAGTCTCACCTTTCGATTGTGAGCGAGATTCGAATAGCTGCACGCTCAAATAGTTAAAAAACGAATTGGATGAAATTACACATTCTCTGTCCGGCCGGGCTCGAATTACGCGGCGTCCTATGTTCTTTCACGGGCATTTCCATTTCAAATAATCATACAATAATGCTACAGTAACCTCGTTGTACTGAACTAACAGTACCACTCCCGCTTGTAAGGCTCTAAATATATTAGAAACCTAAGAATAGCATTGTCTGTACGCTTTTTCATACGCGAGCACGTTGTCGTATTCTATCTACTTGTCGACCTCTCGTGACAGTAATAAATTATTACGTTTTGAAATTGGCTTGTTCCTATTTTAGATAAACTATGTTTTTGTACATCCTGCGGTTAAATTAAACTTTCTCCTCATGACACGTAGGTTCAAGATCGTTACCAAGTAGAGTACTTATAGGTCTATATGAAACTTATAATTAGATTAGATAGGTATTCCGTATGGTTTAGGACATTAACAAAAAAATATAGGATAGGAAATATATATATATGTCTTACAAGTATAAAAAATATATGTAGGTACCTTTTTCATTGTAGGTATAAAAATGTATAAATATTTCAGTTATTATTCACTTTATATAAAAAAAATGGATCTAATTTATACCCACTGGCATAGAATGTGCCCCAGAAGATTAGAACTGATCTGAAAGAACTAAGACCACAGTGGCGACAAACTGAAGTTTCTTCAGAGGAGGGTGGACGACCGCTTCTCTATACAAACGTACTCTCCATTTTCCTCCCAGGATAATAGACATTATTAAAATTACTTTTCACAATTTGATGTTAGCCGTATCATTTTGAAACTTTGCAAACATATACTCGCACCTACACCTTATACAGATGACATAGCAAATCTGGTAAAAACATATTTTTTATTTATTTAAAATCCACTTTTTAAACTAAATATTCGCAATCAGCGTACAAAATTTCTAAAAGTTTTGATTGCATTTAATATATTTGTTAAGATTTACATTTTTGTTCATTTGTACTGCACCAGGAAGAGATCCGCCTTACTTTATTAGTAAGTAAAATATAAAACAAACCAGTACTAACGTACCTATGCTATAAAATGAATATGAGAATGCTTCCCTGTTTAGCACCTGCTTTCAACGGTTAGCAGTTAAAGGTTAAAATTCCTTTTCCAGTATAGGTATCATGTTTTACCTTCGGAAGACAAAGCCTGCCTTTACTCTACGGAGGAGAAGGGTGCTAACCGAAACGGCTTCACTCTTTCAACCGCTCTTTGTTCGCTTCTAGAATGTTCATATTACATGGTTTTATACAAATAAAATAAATCACAACATTCACAACCACGTCTCACTTTTTGATTCAATATTTTATTCCCTTTTGAAAAGTAGGAAGTCTAATGTAAACTAAATCCGCTTGACATTAAAGTTTTGCTTTAAAAAAAAATGTTTGCTCGTAAAAGAATAAAATCCTTTGATAAGTAGGAACGCTGAGCACTCTTGCGCGGTAAAATTCCTCAAAAAGAAACTAGATATTCACAAAACGCGGAGAAGAAAATGTAAACCATTTTAAATGAGAACGAATAGCGCTATGACACGCTTTTCCAGCTAGAAAATGTTTATGAGAAAATTTATGCTGCACAAGAACTTAACGTGACGCGGTGCTTTACGTTTTATAATTTTGTCTTATTTATTTATAGAGCTAAATATTTTGTATTTTCATAAATAAACCACCGACCATGAAACATTAATTATTCTTTAACAATTTTATACTTGGAAAAAATATTTAGCCGCAGAATATCAATGCAGATTAACATTCGACAGTGTTTACTTTATTTATAAGATCCCTCATAGGCACGTTCCGAGGCCATTAACCCCGTGACCAAACGTCTGGTACGAGTCTACCAAACGAGCTTTATTATAAAACACGAAAATTTTGTTGCTGTGCCCTGTACGCCTTTTCCATCGATTCTCTTACATGATTGTTGTTAGAAAGCTTTCGCAATATGAAGGTAATGGACTACGTGTCTCACAATAATATCGCTTTTTCGACAAAATAATGTCCGCATGGGCCAGGTAATGGGTCCCAATCGATATGTTTGCCTTGTTGATGCAGGTACATACAACTAAGAAAAAATGTTGAGTTATACATATGTCTTAGAATAAAAAAGGAGTCGCTTAACTTCATTTCAGTAACAATTTTATTCTCAATAGTAGAAAAATAGATGATATTTCTAAATTGGTAAAGATCTATGCCCACAAAAAATATTGGAGATACAATAAGCATATCAATCAATGTCAATATTCAATTGAGAGCATACTTTGTCTATAATTATATTATATATAACATTGCCAATACATACGTGTCAGATTAGACACCAGTAACGTTAATATTCAATATCCTGACTAACATCAAATACTTAGTCATAATTCAATTCATTAACAAAGAATGGACTCCGAAACAAAGACTACTCGTACGCTCGTACCAAACAATACAAAGTAGATAGAATCGAATTATAATCCAACTTAAACTCCTTTCTTTCTTCTTATGTTACTATTAAGGCAAACTTATAATTTTACCCTTATTTATACTTAAGAACAACTTTACTCTAAAAATTAATGACATAACCGCATTTGTAACTGTATTTGTATTTTTCATAATAACGCAGCTGCAAACAAAACAAGAACTTTTACATTAATAATGTTCCATCATACAATGAAAAGTAATAGATTCAATTCCAAGCACTTTAAAAGCAAAAAAGCCAAAGGTTAATGGATAATAGCGTTAATGGTAGTGACCCGGCGAAGGACGAGACCAGCCATTCTCAAATCACTCATGAGTTAAAGTGTTATTGCCATGAAGAAATAACATTGAAATGAAAGTGAGACATACTTGTGTAAGGACAGTGATAGGGAACTGAAAAAGCCTGGGTTTATTATTATTATTATTATAACTATTTATTTTAGGTAACGTTAGTCAAAATGTAATTACTTACAATAAACCTCATCCATGAAAAACGCTGCGTACCTACCTTAGGTACGTACTTAGGCATAATAGAAAATGGCAACGTTTCCCTCGTCCATATACATATATATATACCTACATGTATAATAAATAATCAATCAATAACCAACCCCGTGAACTGTTGGCTGACAGCCAGTTACAAATCTGATGTATAATACGCTTTTGCATTCAAGTCTTTCTATAAGGTGAAGAGCATCCAATTTTAAGCCACATGGAGATATGTTTTAGTGAAGGGTATTAAACACTTGATTATAGACTTAAGAAATGACAATGTATTCTGACAACTAAAGAATTATGATTATGACATAGCTGCCCGTAGTATGCTGCATAAATAAAATAGATGATTTGGAGTTATTAGGAAAATACAACATGTAAATATGTAAGTATGTCCAAATGGAAATATATTTTGTAACTGACGTATATTTCATTGATTTCCTAAATTAAACGTCATCAAAAATGTCTTACGATATCTTCGTATTTTATTGGAAGTTGTTTAAATAGAATATACTGCCCTGCTAAGCCAAAGAGCGCTATCTCTTATACTTTAGTTTCTATTACTGAGAATTCCATTTTCAAAATCATTTGTTTTTGAGATAGCGCTATTCGGCTTAGGAGGGCAGTATAATCCCTACAAATATAATAATATAAATATAATACATACAAACATGATAATATAAAATAAGTCTGTCTGAGCAGTTCTTCTCAATAAGCAATTCTGTCTGGTTTGAGGAAATCGTTTTAACGTTATTCGTAATTCGCATTGATCGTAAATCCGGTCTACGAGATGATGTACCATCGACTTTATTCCATTGAACCTCTATTACAAGTTTAATTAATAGGACTGTTTATTTAAACGGCTTTAATTAATTTAAATGCTTGTTCTGACGTCTGTGAGGCATAAAAAGTGACAGGTTCTTGTCGAGTGTCAAAACTAATAATTTAATAGAAAGGCAGCTCGCTCATGTCCAGTTTAATTAGGTGATATTTTATCAATGGCTTCCGCTGACAATCAGCTATCGTAGCTGCTCCTTGGCGTCGGAGAAATATTTTGATCACGATAACAAACGGTATAAGATTTATTATTTGCACCAGCGAGCTCGTGTTTGAAAGTAACGAAGATGATTAACCAGCCACGGCTCTGTAGCTGATCGCTAATCAAGTCCGTTTTTAAGCTAATGTATTTGGTTCACTTCCTGACACATAACTTCTGATTTATTTTTAACGGATGTGAAATAATTATGTGTTTGCAACGAGATAAAACTTAACATTGCTCTAAAAATCTTTAACGAGTAATTAAATGTCATGCTATCACCTAAAAACATCCAAAGGAAGCACATAGTTAATTTATTATAGGCATCCGATATGTAGGTTCAATTTGAGCGTAGTTTTATTACCAAAAACAAAAACAATTCAATAGTTTTACTTTTTCCTGAGGTCCCTAAAATAGCATTCCAAAAAATAAATAATGACGATATACTTAGTAATGAATTATATAGTTCCTGGCTTTCCTAGTCACCTCTGACCCGCTGGGTCTCCCTGCGAGCCACTAAGTGAGACAAGACGTTGGCGCCCGGGGTCAGACTAATGCCTCCGTGATTAACACGTCGTGGTTATACCGACGTGGGAATTATCCGTCACTCGTTGATTTGCTAACATATGCGTTTTAACTGCCTCGCGAATTATGTATGTACGCCAAGAGACGTGAGAAGTGTCTAAATGCATTTCAGAATTCTTTCCCAAGCTCGTACGCTAAACCCGATAAATAACTTGTAAAAACAACCTTGTTCTGTGCACTTAAAGTTCGTGCTTAATTGTTGTTTTACTCGTAAAGATCAAAAATTCTGGCATGCCTATGCCGCAAATGAAAGTTTTAGTTTTCAGTACATATTTATGTATTATGCTGTACGGATATGATGGTCGTTCTTGTCTACGTGACAGCGTGATAAAACGGTGTCCGTCACTTTCTTTCCCACGGTGTTAAACAGTGACAGTTATTTTATCACGTGGATAAAGATGGATAAAGCTATCCATAATAGGCTGGCTGATGTTATTAAGTGAGAGAAGTACCTAAACTTTGAAGAACCTACCTTACTCATATCCGTGGTTTGATTTGTATAATGCAACTTTATGTCCAATTAGTACTAATTGTGCAAGTGAGCGCAAGCAATTCACAATTTTTTTTCTTTAGTGACGGAGTATGAAATATATGAAACAAAAATAAGAAAGTAAATAAAAAGGTTTTTAAATAGTCTACTACTGTAAATCCAAGTAAAATTTTAATAATGAGTGCGGTGAATTAAATTGTAATATTGGAACTTACTATTTCCCTTGTCGATTGCTTGCACACATTAAACAAAACCTCGATAAAATTGTCATTAGTACCTACTGATTCTAATGAAACTTTAATCATCGTTACCATATAATGTTCTAAAGACACAGTTGGCTTTATTTTATTTCTTGACCATAAAGTCAAAATAACACATATAATATAATATAGTATATCATTGTGCTAATTAACTATTGTCTCATCGGAAGAACAGCGCTGGAAGTCGCCAGCAACATGCTGAGACGAGGCCAGGCATTTCGTGGCACTTTCATCTTTCTATATTTTCCTTATATATTATGTATTGTACGAGTAAATAGTCTCGTTTGTGTTTGCAAATAAAATAATTAATATTTTATCTAATACCTTTAAAGGAGCAATTCTTGTTTATTTATATATATATTTCGGGGATCTCGGAAACGGCTCTAACGATTTCGATTAAATTTTCTATATGGGGGTTTTCGGAGGCGAAAAATCGATCTAGCTAGGTCTTATCTCTGGGAAAACGCGCATTTTCGAGTTTTTATATGTTTTCCGAGCGAAGCTCGGTCACCCAGATATTTTATCTATCTATCTAATACCTTTAAACGAGCAATTCTTGTATATTTATTTATTTATTTATATGTATATATATTTCGGCGATCTCGGAAACGGCTCTAACGATTTCGATGAAATTTGGTATATGGGGGTTTTCGGGGGCAAAAAATCGATCTAGCTAGGTCCTATCTCTGGGAAAACGCTTATTCTTGAGTTGAGTTGAATATGTTTACCGAGCAAAGCTCGGTCTCCCAGATATTATTAATTAAGTAAATTGGGGCTGTTCATAAATTACGTCATCTATTTTTGACGATTTTTGACCCGAATGACCCCGTTTCCTCCTACGTCATGCTACCATCATCTGATTTCCAGACTGTGGTAACTAAACGCTGTCTGCTCCGGTCCCCCCTCTCTTGGGATATAGACATTGTACTAGTAAGATGTGCTCTCATCATTTATTACAATAAATAATAGTAAACTGTTCTAGTATTGGTATTAATTAATTACCGGATACAAATAAACCCATTAGAGCATCAGACATTACACTGGCGACGAGAAGGTTACGGATCGACGTAAAACTGTACGTATTTTTAACATCTCGCAATTAGAGGTTATCATCATTCAAAACGTCACCACGGAGCAGTTGACAGTAAATGTGAAGGAAACCGGTCGGTAAAGCAGAGCAATCAGAACATACATTCTAGCAATATCAAAACGCAAACGTCAAACGACACTACGTCATATGTGACAACTCTGTCGGTAAAACAGACAATACAGACATGGCAATGGCAACCATCTTGCTTGCTACTGCTACTACGCACAACTGAAGGTGAAAATCAACAAGTTTAGTGACTTTCCACCGACTGGATCTGAAAAGGGCATATATAAGTATTTATATCTGCCCTATGGAGTCAGTACGGGGCCGGGATCTTTTCAGCGCCTAATTGTTCAGTTGTTGTCGGGACTGGAGGGTGTGAAGGTTTATATAGATAATGTTTTCATTGCAGGAAAAACAATAGAAGAAGTAAATTCAAGATTAAAATCTGTATTGCAACGCTTCACAGAGGCAGAGTTGAAATTAAAAATATCAAAGTGCAAGTTTTTTGAAGAACAACTAACAGTATTTGGATATCATGTATCAGGTGAAGGGATCAGCGTAATTAAAGAAAATATTGAGCCCTTATTAAAAGCACCCCAACCCGAAAATATGAAAATGTTACGTTCCTTTTTAGGAAAGGTAAA
The DNA here is from genome assembly GCF_948474715.1 of Cydia amplana. Classification (NCBI taxonomy): domain Eukaryota; kingdom Metazoa; phylum Arthropoda; class Insecta; order Lepidoptera; family Tortricidae; genus Cydia; species Cydia amplana. Next base: position 7,938,650 of record NC_086069.1, on the reverse strand, counting down.
TTATTATAATCGATTTTTAAAAGACATGGCCACAATACTACAACCTTTGTATAATTGTCTTAAGAATGAAATTTTTTGTTGGAGCCCTGAATGTGATAACGCTTTTTTAAAAATAAAAGAAGCTTTAACAAAAACAGTCACTTTATCTCATTAAAGCAATGAACTGCCAATAATTTTAAGCTGCGATGCCTCGGACTGTGGGGTGGCCGCTGTTCTTTCTGTGAGATCTGAGGATGGTGTAGTGAAACCAGTAGCCTATGCCAGTAAAAAATTGACAGATACCCAAATAAAGTACCCAACCATAGAGAAGGAAGCATATGCTATAATCTTCGGAATAACTAAATTTTACGAATATTTGTTTGGACAAACATTCGAGTTACAAACCGACAATGCTGCGTTGGTTACTATATTTGGCCCTAAAAAGGGTATACCAAAAATGGCGTGTAAAAGATTACAGCACTGGGCTATATTCTTGTCAGGGTTTAACTACACTATCCAACATATAAAAACAGATTGCAACCCCGCAGACTATTTGTCTCGCAACTAGGGTTTGCTCCCGGGAAATACCGGTACCGAAAGTACCGGGAATTCCCGGGATTTAGAGCCAAGCAAAGAACCGGGATTTCATAGTTAAAATCCCGGTACTCCCGGGATTTTCGGGACTAAAATTTCCGGTACAAAATTTGACTGCTTTCTGTTACTCAACATGAAATATCATGTTTTATAAAGAAAATAAATATACATATTTTGTCAATCTAAGGCTGATGGTAATACTTTTACGGCTGATCACTACATTAAAATAAATTTTAAAAAAAGTCATTGGCTTTGACAATACCGACAATATAAAATTGCGTAATTTGATACTTTAAGGGCATAAATGTTTGTACGATAAATAATTTTATACGAACAATTAGTTATTTCATATTTGTATACTAACTAGAAGCAAAAATAGAGACAATTTTGTAATTAATAAAATACTACTTTTACTTAAATCAAATTCAAACACGGTATAAGAAACTCACATAATTATGATAATGATATTTTAAAATTTTTAAATGAATTAATAATTCTGGCTGAATAATTTCTTGATTAAATTTGTCGTATTGATAGTTATTATATATTCGATGGTCCACAGCCTATTTTGAACGCATGCGAAAATTATCAATTTTTTTATCCTTATTCACAAAACGTCTTACATATTTAAAAAAAAATGATGATATTACTGAGCCACAATTCAGTTTTTTCCAATCAATAAAGATAGTAAAAATATCATGTAGTTTAGGAAAAAAAACAAATTATATTAATGATTGTGTGACTTAAAGACACATATTATGGTACAAAAGAAGTGTGTACATTCACTGTGCTACTTTTTTATTGTTTTAAGAAAGATTCGTGGTCGTTTTACGCTTTTTTTACTGAAAATTGATGCGAAAACTGATTTTTGAAGGCAGTCCCGAAAGTACCGAAAATACCGGGAAATCCCGGTTCCATTTTTGTCCGGTACCGAAAATCCCGGTTCTTTTAAACAGTACCGGTTCTGCAATCCCTACTCGCAACCCCACGCCAGACAATAGTACCTTTAGCCATCCAATATTAGACAGTAGTGAATTAAATGTGTTAAAATTCTTGTCATTATCAAATTTTGAAAATGTAAATTGGAAAATAGTGGAACAAGAAACCAAAAAAATGTACTACTCTATCAACTGTAATGAGATATTGTACTGATGGTTGGCCTGATAAAGCAATGTTAAATGAAGAATTAAAATCCTTTCATGAAAAACAAAATGAAATAATTATTGATCAGGGCTGCTTACTGTGGGGCACACGAGTAATAATTCCAAAAAGTCTGCAGAATTTAGTAATGAACGAGTTACATGCAAGCCATTTTGGAATAAACAGAATGAAACAAATTGCTAGGTCATATTTTTGGTGGAAAACTATAGATAAGGATATCACAGATATAACAAACGCATGCATGATTTGTTTAGAAAACAGAAAGGCCCCCGAAAAGGTACCGCTAACGCCCTGGCCACCGGCCCATACAGTTTGGGAACGTTTACATGCGGATTTTCTTGGACCTTTCTGTGGTAAGATGTTTTTGGTGGTGATAGATAGTTTTGCAAAGTGGCCAGAAGCATATGTGATGCCTAATATAACGGCAACTACTACACTAAAAGTTTTTAAGTCACTATTTGCTCGGTATGGTTACCCGCTCCATTTGGTGGTGGATAATGGGACAACATGGACGAGTGCTGAATTTAAAGATTATTGTAAAAGTAAAAACATAAAAATAAGTTATACCCCACCTTATTACCCGGCAACGAATGGAGCTGCCGAACGCTTTGTACAGACTTTTAAAAGCCATGTAAAAAAAATTATAGTCGGTGGAAAGTCACTGGAAGACGCAATAAACTTATTTTTAGTGGATTATCGAACAAGTGTAAATAGAGCCACTGGTGTCAGCCCCTCAAAACTAATGTATCAGCGGGAGTTAAGAACAAGATTTTCTTTACTTAGACCACAGCCAGTAAGTGCTAGGTTGCAAATTAATAATGAAAAACTAGTGGAGTTCAGTAAGGGAAATCGAAACGTGACTTTTGATGTAGGGATGAAAGTCATGGTTAGAGATTATAGAGATAAAAAACAAAAGTGGATTGCGGGAGAGATCAAGGAGTGTCTGACACCAGGGGTTACATATTCGGTAAATGTGGAGGGGAGAACCGTAAAACGCCATGTTAACCAAATGTTAGCTATAAGTAATTATTAGTGTAACTTAAGTGTTTGCTGTAAGTTAAGTGTTTTTATAAATGGGCTGGGGGAGAGTTGTGGTAACTAAACGCTGTCTGCTCCGGTCCCCCCTCTCTTGGGATATAGACATTGTACTAGTAAGATGTGCTCTCATCATTTATTACAATAAATAATAGTAAACTGTTCTAGTATTGGTATTAATTAATTACCGGATACAAATAAACCCATTAGAGCATCAGACATTACACAGACCCACGACAAAAGTTGTGGGAATTTTAAGCACATTCTAATACTATAGCACGCAAAACTTTTCCCATCAAATACGCTTGTCGGCTAAGTACCTATCGCATGAAAATAAAAAACTAGTCCATGTATATTATTTCCATGAAAATGTCTGATTATAATAACTGTTCATTGAACCTGGACAAGGTATCTAGAATAATATACAATATCTGGGTGACCGAGCTTCGCTCGGAAAACATATAAATACTCGAAAATGCGCGTTTTCCCAGAGATAAGACCTTGCTAGATCGATTTTTCGCCCCCAAAAATACCCGTATAGCAAATTTCATCGAAATCTTTAGAGCCGTTTCCGAGATCCCCGAAATATATATATAAGTAAATAAACAAGAATTGCTCGTTTAAAGGTATTAGATAAATATTAGAGTGCAAGGGAGATTTTTTGCTCGAAAGAATAATAACAAAATGTCTGTAAAGCGATGGAACCTGAAGTTATTAGAATAAAAAAATAATAATTATAGGTAAATGTACTATTTATCGTATTTTTTTTTGCGGGAATAATGTTCAATTACACTGGCAGTATTAAGCTATTAATTGAAATTAATTGAACTCGTAGTAAATAGTCGCATTCATTTGCTCACTTCATTAAAGATTAATTTGTTTACGTCTCGTTTAAGATACAAGTTGTAATAATTTAATTACAAGTATTAAGTGAATGCTGGAAAGTAAGCACGTAAACTAAAAGGTCAGAATATATACAGGCCTGTTATTTTATGATGCTGTAGCCATAGGTATTCGTAACTTTATAGACTAGCACTTATCCTGAACCATCAGCCACATTTACGCTAGGTTACTAACTTCTTAGCTTTTATGGCTTCATGCACCTAGCCCTATCGTAAACACATAACAATATTATATGTACTCTGTTAGAAGGCATTCGAGAAAGCCATAATTTAGTAATAACCAGTCATAAATGTTACAACTTTTAAATGAGCTGCTAAATCACACCATCACAAGTTTAGTACCTATTCACAAGATTAGAGAAAACAAATGAAGCAAAAAGTGCTTTCATTGAGTGTACGTTATACGTTAATTGTATTTATTGTTGGGAAAGTTCATATATTATTTATGTATATGATGTTACGTAAAGAATTACTCTCCCTATAAAAGTCATAAACACATAATATCATAATTTTAATGCATTTTTTTTTCGAAGAGGCATATTCAGATTGAGGTATAGATAAGTATTATGATACGAACACCTTTTCAATCTCTGTCCGTCTCGCTCGCACTAATACCGGCTTGATTTTAAAAGTACTATTCACAATGCAACAAACGAATTTGTAAGAAGTACAGTCAACGAAAAAAACGTTTAAATTTAAAAACAAAAGTTATTGAATAATTGTTATTCTATATCTCATGATGTCGAACAGAGTTGGCTGACAATTAATTGAAATAAATATGTATAAATATATTTTGACATTGAATATAATGAATGATTTACTGCGAAGGGGCTACGAATTAAGCGATTAGTTTACCTATTGGTACGTGGTCAATTCTTTACCACGTTTGATATTCTTACACACGTCATTTGGAACAACTGATACCTGGATACCTGTTTAATGTCCCTAACTATAAAGTGTGTTTATGTATACAGGTAGAAATGTACAGTAGAGACCTACGCAATAGCTTATTATGTACTACATACTTATTTGACTTTTTTTTGTAGGCAATAACTTTAAAGCATAGTTGAATGCACTCAATACGATCCTCTTTCTACAGGGTGTTGCCTATAAGAGGAGCATTAAATGAAACTGTAGGTATATATGTATATATGTAACTTGTAACATAAATCACGTGACATTAGAAGTCGAGATAGGTGCATGGACATAAAGGCGTTATTTTACGACTCCCGGCATCGGCAAGACCCACTGCTGTGTAATGGCAAATTAAACGCCAAACGCTAATTTACTACGTTGTAATCGCGGGAGGCTGCGCCGGAATAGTTCATTTAAAGCAATGCATCTCGGGTTCTTGACTGATACTGGGCCCAATTCGGATTTTGAAATAGACATCTATTAGATATCTTTTAGACATCACCAAGATACGATAACGATATGTTTAAGATGTGACCTGTCAAATTTGACATCTTCGCGATTTTGGAGATACTTTTGAACGATTTCCACAAGATATGACTTAGAGATCCAATTCACATCTAATAGATATCTAACTCTATCTAACGTAAATGTGACATTGGTTGCCCGAATTGCGCTGTAAAAGAGAACTAGTTGAAATCTAAACTATAACGTATCTAGAATGGATCTAGTACGTGTCGTTTCTTGTTGAATATCTTGAAGTTCGAATACGGCAGACTGATACTTCACGTCCACGCCCACGTATGTGATGGCTTTATAAAACGGTAGAATTATTGGATCATTATTCTCCTATTGAGCAATAACTCCATTATTGGATTTAATTGTACAATCGACTTCCCGGTGGCTATAAATCAAGTACTCACTTGTGACTCATGTCTACTATGCTTCAGCTGCCTGTTTTATTATTATTTTTCCTATCATTTTTTATTCTTAATTGTAAATATTTATATATTCATTATATTATAAATTTTGACATTGTATGATTTGCTATTTGAATATTTTGTGATAGATTTATATACCATTGTATATAACTACTCCTAGACTATAATATGATATAAATTGTAATAGAATTATTTGTTTTGTATCTAACGATCGCTATACGATAAGTAATTGCTTCTGTATTCTTTACATTAACTATGAACATTGTATTGAGAATAAACTAAACTAAATATATTAATTATATACCAAAATACCAACTCAACGGGCATTTTTACCTAAAATAAATCAGTTATAAATATTATAATGATGCATATCAAACTTCATTCAGAGTGAGAAAAAGTGACTCGTGGCATCGATCGTATAGAGTAGAATGTCCCCGGTATCTATAAATAACTACATACATACCCACCGGTCAGTTGAACATTCAACAGTTCTGCGATGTTACGTACCTGCAAAAATAAAGTTAACAATAAATAACATATTCCTGTATGTCCTGGTAAATTTACAGCTTACATTAACGTGAATTTATAAATTTTGACTGAAGATACATGATTCTCCAGATATACTGGTGGCAGATATGTGGCTATAATATACAATCAAGCCCTAAAAATACAGTAAGCAGACGGGAAATTCAGTGATGGTTTGTTATTTATTTGTAAACGATTGTCAGAGGTATAATACATATTTAAAATATGATAAAGGAACCATGTGACGCGTACAGCGAACGCGTCACAACTGTGCAAAACTTTTCCCCCATAAAGGAAATTAACGTATTGAAAATCCTGATAGAAAAAAAATATCAAAGTCGCATATAATGAACTCATTAGAGTGTTCCGGTCAGTCGGCATCGGGTAATCAGCAGGCGAGCATTGGCTGAGCACAGCGGCGGTGGCGGCGGCGCAAGAAACGGTACCGTACCGGTCGCGCTCTGAATCGCGACGGACAAAGAACCGTGCAAAAAACTGTTAAGTGCAAGTTGCTATCGGAAACAGAGGGTTCCTTGGGTACGGGGAAGTTCAAGATCCATATAATATACGGCATAGACGTCAATCATGAATTAAGCACAATTCGTCTTAATTAACAACAAGTACATAAACTGTATTTATTTAAATAATTACAAAAATCGTGTTAATTCTAAGATAGTTCATTTAGGTACTTATTCAAACTTTATAACACAGTAAAAAAGTGGGCATAGTGCTGAGAACCCTCTTAATGTGGTTAGCTAAATGCATGCAGAAAGTTGATGGACACAAGCCTCTCAATAAAAATTGAAAGTCTCCGTCAGCAACCGTTGTCCGCGATGATTCATGGAAACGGTCAGGTTGCCGAGCGTATGCTGATCCATGCAGCTTGATGGATAGATTAACGTTTGACAGCGACGTATGTGTGAATGTGATGATATTCAAATTAGTCTGTTCCGACATGGATACTATCATATCATATTTATCAATAATTTGAAAGTGGCAAACCTTGATGCAAAAAGGAGATAATTCGACTAAGACAATAAATCTAATGTTGTGCATAATTAATGTAAGCTAGATAATAAAATAATGAAATACTGATGGCAAGTTAAGGTCTATTTGACTTTGAAAATAGATAGACTTTGCATAAAGAATATTGAAATGATACTGCAAATCACGCTTTTCCAATCTACCTACTATCTCACAATGTAAGATGCAAATGTAATCGTCGATCGTATGATATACTTCCCATTGTTTGGTAACGAGGTACATTGAATTGCTCAACTCACTTAACTTTAGAGTCACTTTGCAAAAACTGAGATCGCAAGTCCAGTGGAACGAATCGGAAAGAATAAAACGACCGAACGGAAGCGAACAACACAATCATCGATTGAAACGCTCCTATTTTTAATGGGAAAGTGTGAAAAGAAATGTTAGGCAACAGTTTCAGCTATGTCTTGCACTGATAATAATGATAAAGCTCAAGATAAAACAGAACACTTAGAAATGTTGTGCTTCCTGTTTTTTACTTCATTTAGGTAGCTCTAATTTTAAGAGTTACGACATTTAATTACTTTTCTTGTAAACCGTTAATGATAATCTCGCAAGCCTAACTCTTGTCAAGAATATAGAACGTACCCAACCTCCGTAGTTCCTGGTGAATTGGAGTGCAACACACTTAAGTAATAACACATTAATCAGAAAAAAACCACCAACGGCGTGTCGCAAAATTACGGGCAAGCAGTTCAAAGAGACCGAGAGTCCGTGTCGCGTATGTGTGCCGGTCGGTCGCGCGTGCTGGGAAATATCCAATTACGTACCTATACGAGTATAATTACTATAGGAAGATGCCACTAAGACGAGACGAAGACGTAGGCTAAGAATTTCTTGTTCTATTTAGACCAAATGGATCTAGAAATAAATAATAATTTTATCTCTAGATTCATTATAATTAATCATTTATAAAGTAAATTAAGAGTGTACAATCTAGTGTCAAATCAAATTCGGTAATGAACACTAACACAGCGATGCTAACATAGGTAGCTTATTAATAGCTTTACTACTTAATTAAATTAACTTAATTTTACTACTTAATTTTACAGTGCATTGGTGTTAGCTGTAATGCTGTAAAATTTGTTTTCAATAAATATCAATATCAATATCAATATCAATGCCGGTGAAAAGTCAAACTTTGATTAAGTTTCAAATACTTAAAATTACCTCAAGAACTTTACTTCAAAATACTTATAAATCTTATAATACATGAATATATGTACTATGTATCTACAATGCTTGAAATTTTCTCGTCTTTTCCTGTTCTTCATTTCTGAAAGTAATTGTGAATCGACTCTACCTCAGCATTGTCTCCAGCTTTTTTTAGGTTTTTACCTTATTGCAAAGGGATAAGGCTTATACAAGAAACTGACTCTTTGACTTAAATTGAAGCCTGCGGTAACATGTATGTACCTACGAGTAAGGTTTGTTAAATATCAATGTCCTACGGGGTTTTGACGACAATGTGCCTACTTTCTATACCCCTTTCCGATGAACTACTTTGTACCATCTATAACTTAACTTTGTAAGCTCCTTCTAAGTCAACATCGTTCTAGTAACCGTGATGGATTAATCACTTAAGAGTTAGTTATTAGTTTTTAATTACTTTTGACTCGTCTTGGAACCTTTACTCTCTCTTCCTCCTACATTAACTAAATCAATTGCAAAAATCAACCTTACCGCGCTAAAAATAATAAAGTATCTATAATATAATATCATGATACCATACCAGTGGTCATCAGTGTATCTACCGTGTGTAATTTAACCTCAAAAACTGGAGAAAATTTAGAAAATTCTTTTAGAACAGGTCATGCTTATTTTATGATGTAGGTTGTACTTTTCTTATTAATTGTTTCATATATTAACATAGATTCTTGTCATTTTATTAGAAAGATAGAGCGCAACACTTGAAACAGCTGTCATTATATAATAAAGACATCTCACAAATGTGTTTAAGACTCTAATGTTTATAACATCGAAATATACATGAGCAAGCAATAAAATCGGCAATTATCGTCTTGACATAGTGGACATTTTGCATAAAATGATCCGTTTAAATGGTGCCTATTTTGAAAATCAACAAGAACACGAAGAAATAAACTCGAAAATCTTATTAAGACGAAAAATCTTCTTAAAATTCTGAATACGAAAAGAAAACTAACATTTTTGTGATATGGCAACGATAGTTTTTTTTTAGGTTAGGTTAGGTAAGGTAACCCGCCAAAAGACCCTCCGTATCGTCAGCAGCAGAGAAAAGTGACGCCCCTGCAATAGAAGTTTGTATGAGGAGGTGCTTTTAAGTGAATAGTATTGCTGACTGTACCTAAAATATACGATAGCATATCAATATAAGCATTATTTATCATAAAACAGGCAGGGTTCGTGATTTTTCACGAAATTTGCTGGTGATTGCCGAGGCAGGTACGGAGTACATGGCGACTGGCGTTTAGTCGATATTTCGGTCTATCAAATTTTACAGTCGCATATTTTTACCACATATCAATCACACTCACAGTTGAACCTCCCGACCCTCCCATACATTAACAATTTCGCAAAACCACCAATAATTCGAAATTCAATCATTTAAATTACGTTACAATGTTACAGCAAACATTTATCTTCTTCTTTATTAAACTTCCAATGAAGAAGAATCTATTTTTGTCAAAAATGATGAACTTATGCCAAAAAGCAAGAAAAAGCAACAAATCACATCATTCGCTATCGTTAAAAAAGATACTTATTTGGATACTAAACTGACTAGGTACTAAGCTAACATACTTTTGCTTTCATTTCTTTCAAACGACAGGTACTGTAACACTTTTTGTCTTTATATAATGTATAATGCTTGTTATAGAAAGTGTCCCGAATAGAAAACTAAAAACAAAATCAGACGAATTCACTTATTCAGCAGTGAATGATTGCAAAAAATGAACACAGGTGGTCTTTTTGGCGTGAATGAAAACCAGCGTTCACGACTTATTTAACAGTGGGCTGACAAGTGACAATAAAATGTTACGAAATTTGTTTGTTTAGCCTAAAAAACTTTGTCAGAAGCAATAATAGTACGTACTTTATTATATCATTATGTACTAGCTACTGCCCGCGACTTCGTCTTCGTGAAATGATGATGATGATTTAAACTATTCTATGTCTTTCTCGGGACCTCAAACTATCTACACAACAAACTTTATCTTAATCGGTTCAACAGTTTATATAAGCGTAAAGAGGTAACAGACAGGGTTAAATTCGCATTTATAATATTAGTAGGAATATACTGGTTTTGCTAAAACAGAGACACGCGGACTGCATAGTTCATCTGGTTTATGTAGAGAACTAATGGTTAAAATATAAGTAGTATATAGGTACAGTCACGGACTTTAATTGTTGAGACATATAGGGTTTACTTTACATTGGACATTTCATACCGTTAAAATTGACCACCACATTAGCTTGAACCTTATCAGTCAGTCAGTAAAAACATCAGTTACTAAAAATACATATTTGCAAAATAATTAGTTTGAGTTTAGCAGATATATATGCATACCTACCTTTTCGATTATTTCTCTGTTTCCGCTACCCAAAGGTTGTCTGGAAGAGATCGCTCTTTAGCGATAAGACCGCCTGTTGTCTGCCACATTTAATCAATTGTTCTTTTCTTTTGTATCTTTTACTGATGTGTGCCAATAAAGAGTATTCTATCTATCTATCTATAAATATTTTTAGCGATTCGATTTCACACACGTCACAGCAGTTGTTCTCACTTCTACAAATGACGTACCTAAGCGAAGTCACGAAAAACATTTTCGCCAAAAATGTAGTCACGAAGGTCTTGCGTTATACGTCCAAAATATAACAATAAAGAAACTTTATATGGCAATCTACCCGTATTTGTTAAGTTGCTACTGTATAAAATATGGCGAGAACTTTTATCATCTATACGAGTAGGTATACCCTACAAGAGGTTAAGCAAAACATGTTATTGTAAAATATTGTGTCGAATATCATTTTATCTTCAATTTTAAAAGTAATATCATTGAAACGAAGGGACGTGTCAATCCTCAGAATAAGTACCTACCTAAATACATACAGACAAGTAAGGTAAACTATACATGTCTATAATTACAACCTTTCAGCTCGATGTAGCTACGACGACGCATCAGTTATAGGTACCACTTATACGTAACTTCCTAGCGAGACATATTCCAGAAGTCGTAAACAGTTAATACGTAATTCAGTAGCTGCAGCCTCGCTGGACGTGTCGTCACTATAAAATTAGAAGCTTATAGGTATGTGTACCACCGCGTCTACGTCTATTTCGGAAAATCCTCACGACCGATGCGCGTGGGCATACTCCCGTCTTTACTGCAACCATGTTTATCAAAGCTTTGTTATAAAATAGGTAAAAATACAAGCATATTCCGAGTTAACTACGAGTGTATACCAAAACCGGGGTCATTTTTCGGTTTGTGTAACTCATACATATTTGTATTAAGATATATTAACAAAAATTTAATTATTAGCAGGTAATTTTTATATAAGTTACACAGTACCTACCTAGGTACATATGTGTACGTTGGACTGTCTCAAAAACTTATAATGAACGCAAATAAGACGCAATAAGTAGATCATCTGTCTACACAAAACAAGACCGTGTCTAAATGCGTTTAGGAAAGTCCATAAAAATATGACGAAACCGGATAGGTATAAGTATGCGGTTTATTTGTTCAATATGTCCTGTTTGTCTCTTATTCACATGTATATTATACGAATATTTTATACAGTAAACTGGCTTGGGCAATTTTTATTTAAAACCTATTTTCACCTCAGCAGCTCGAACAAGGGTTTTTGCTACTTAAAAACAGTGAGCAAAATCGCATTTTGCTCACTGTGTGGGACAAAATGAGCAAAAGGCGATTTTGCGCACTCAGTGAGCAAAATGCGATTTTGCTCACTGTTTTTAAGTAGCAAAGTACCCTTGTTCGAGCTGCTGAGGTGAAAATTTAATTGTTGGTATATCTTAAGAAAACATGAGTGAATAGAGGTGTGATGAAGAAGGAATACATTTTTCGGGTTCTCTAATATGTTCTCACTACTGAGGTGAAAAATGTTGTGTACTACACGAGATCAAAGTTATTTACATCTCGTGCGCTTTTGAGTCCCTTACTACGCTCAAGATTCTAAATTAGATTCACTCGCTACGCTCGTGAATCTATTATAGAATCTTTTGCTTGCACGGGACTCAAAATAAGCACTCGAAGAAATATCAAACTTTGATCTCTTGTTGTACAAATAACTATTTTCATAGCTGGGATCACAAAAGCCGTAACTCGATTTTTAACTTCAGCATGTCACTGATAAAGTACATATTTCAAAACTTTCTACAGCACCGCCAATCCGAACAAAACGTCGATTCATCAACTGACAAAAAAAACGGAAGTAAAAAAACCCAAATGTTGGCAGCTAACCCACGGACCTCAAGGTTACTTTCACATCATTTGACGGGTTCACAATGGCAAATCGAATTAGGCCTTACACTTGTTCGAAATATCTTGAACTCGTGAGGCTCCGTTTGCTCTTATGAATATTCTAATAAAGGCGCGTTCACATTATTGCATGAACTTCTCACACGCTGTTTTCGCAAGAACGAACGTGCACAGGTTTTCAAAGCTAGCGCCCAACAGCCCTTACACGTTTTCATTTTAATATATTATAATTATAATCATTAAAATGGGGTACAAAGACAGTAAAAAAGAAAAGGGACAGAGTGCTCACATTATATGTGGGAGACATTAGAATCTGTTTATTGCAAGCACACCTACTGGTTTAAGCATGATAAATTCCTTCTCATTCTCAATATTGAAAAAATATTTTTTTTCTCAATACTTCGCGAACCATTCTAATGGATACACGTAATGATTTGCTTCATGGACAAAGTAACACTAAAAGCAAAATCGCGTCTCAATCATTTCATTTCGTAACGCAATTCACAAAATTAAGATCTGTCATCCCATCAGCGCCGCTATTAGCTACTCTGACCGATTAAGTCTTAAACTGCTTGAAATAATCACGAAATTGACTTATGATGGACGTGACTTTGCTTTATGGCATGTGTGAAGGTAAACTTTACTATTTCTGCATGGGTTTTAAGACATCTGTAACATGTAAGGAACGTTCTCAAAATGTTTGAATTTATACTGTAAATGCGCATGAGCCCAAATAAATGGAATTAATAAATCGGTTTAAGTATAAATACCTAGTCCCTCCTAAAAACTGTTACTCGTATGGTACCTACTTTACAGGAATTTAACTTGATGATAATATTGATAATGTTGAACCTATAATATATTGTATCCTAATATCTACAATAGTATGTGGGTTAAAGTTAAGATAAGGAAAGGAAGTAGTATCGTTTTAAAGAGAAATAAAGCAACATCATTATATTCCATGAAATCAATATTTCATAGTCCGTGGGGCCAGATCACGTTCCAGATATAGCAATTAATAAAAGTATCGGGTTGATTGAAAATAATAATAATAAATAAAAGCGGCACCCTAGGTTAGGTTTTTTATAATGTGTTTATATTTTTTTATTGTTTTGTAAGTGTTTTTATATTTTACTTTTATATTCATATTATAAATCACCTAGCCTAAGAGTTCAAGTAAATAAAGAGAATAAAATAAAAATAAAAAATAAAAATGAAAAAGCCTTTTATTTCTGGTTTTCAAAACATGGGTTTTAAAGTATTAGTAACTTAACTGAAAATAATAAATGGATCCGTATTTAATCTGAGGTAGAGGCTGTGGAATTTTCACACTCTATTACTTGTTCGTTTCTATTTCTTACAGGATGGGAAATATGCTGAGAATTCGAGTGCCGCGTGCCGATTGTAAACGTAGCGCTGCTGGTGCTGGTAATCGATACACGCAAGCAAAGCTGGATTTATGTTGCGTTCATATCAGATTACTTATTAAGTTTATAGTAACTACGTATGTTTACATCAATTAGCAAAGTAACAATAAAATCGGCTGCAAGTCAGTGTTTAATGAGTCAGGGGTTTTCAGGAACAAATAAATCTATCGGCTGCAGCTCACTCGCTAATGACCGCAGTACGCGGTCGGCGCCCATCACTCAAACGCGCTGCTGTCGGTAACATTCTATATCATCAGAGCGCTCTATTCTGTAGAGTGTAGACAATACTAAGAGATACCTAAAAACATAGTTTCCTCCTTAGTCTCATGTTGTTGATGAAGGTTCATTGTTAGTTTCGCTTATATAATGAAAAAGCTACATAAACTACAAAAACGATAAAAAAAAATCCACGAAACCATCCAAACTTTAATAAGTAATTGTCTTTCACAAAAGTGAAGCGCTAAAAGAGGCTAGCGTTGTCTCTTCTCTTGCCTTATAATTCAGAATAGTAACGTTATAAACATTTTGAGATTAGACAAAATAGACATGGCTACCATACATATGTCCAATTAAACAGTGTTAGACTAGTCAAATAGGACCAAAAACAGAAACAAACTTCGCCACGACTTACATTATGGAACTGCGCCGTACAATCTAAACCGTCATGCTGCCATAAGAAAACAACGCTAAGCTTGTGTTGTGCTGTGCACTGTTGCAAAACCAATGTACTGGATAGGACTCTTCAGTGACGTTGCATTGCGAACTCACGCCGTCTTGACTGCATTAATCAGCCGATTGTGCAAACCCCTTGCCCCTTTCACCTCTGCTGCGATGGGTGATTGTAAATATTCTTCTATGCAGTGATTATTAAAGGGAAAGCAACGATGCTCCCTTGAAGATTCATCGGAAAAATCGTAATTTGCAGGTGAGGTGCAGTCATCTGCATTATATGTTAAACAACGAAGGCCGCAAAATATATGTGTGGCATTGTGTAGCGTTTAATCAGGTAACAATACATTTTCTAGCATGCTGAAAATCCTTACTGTAACGTATTTTTAGGACGTGTTACGTAGAAGTGCTGTATACCCATGAGATTTAACAGATACGGAAGTGCATTAGCACATAACTGTCACACTCTTCTGTTATACGCCGGCGCGGCGTGGACACGGTCGGCGGCGGCGTGATGCGCGCGCGGCGGTCGCGATTCACACGGGGGCAGCGTGTGTGGTGCGATTATTAGGTACGATCAGGGATCGGAAACGGTTTTTTGCAAAAACTTAGAAATAACCATATTTTTCGAATTATTTTATACTTAAAATGTAGGACTCAGTTGTGTTTTTAGGTTACGACTTCGTATTATTAGATTGCTCAATTAGAAATGAAGTAATTAGCAAAGTACGAAAAAATACCGTTTCCGTTCTCATACAATAAATACCGGTATCCGATCCCTGGGTACGATACGATACGACTATCACCCAAATGGCCGGTTACTTGCGTAGTCGTACACATGCCAAGCAGCTTAAAGAGTCACGTAGTGTCTAATACACTGTGGCACATTCTTATTAAAAATCCATATGATAGGTAGGTAATATAAACAGATCATTTGGAAGCTGTAAATTTTGGTAAACAACAATTCGAAAACGGAGTTATATGATATGATATAATTCACAACTATTTTTTATGATCCAGTAACTTTAACTTACGGGAAAAGAAGATACACTTACACTTAACTTTCGTTGTTCAGGCTGTATGCCCCTTAGTTACAGACTGTCTGCTATAAAGAAATCTATAGACACGATTTTTAATCGTGACTCGTTAGAGAAAGTTTAAAAATTACCTAAACAATTTCATGTTTGGGTGAGTTTGCTAAAAAAACCAAGCGTAGGTTCACGTCATGTATTTAATAACGAATCGATAGTCACCGTCATAGCATCCATCAAAGTCATATCAGTGATGTCTTACTAACTGATTCCTTAGCCTTTCCCCGATAAATCAATCAATTTTCTAAATAAGCGCGCGAGCCAGATCGCGGGCGTGTCGCTGCAGATAAGCGTTTTAATTAACTTTTCGTAATTTATATCTTTATTAGATGGCCAGCTAATGGTAGAACGTGATTGCCAATAAACAGAGCTAGCCGACGACCGATCACGATAGTCGCGGAGACATTGCGAGACAACTTTTATTAGCGACATCACTACTTTCATTGTGCAATGTACAGAATAATGCACAGCGGTGGCTATTATTGAAATTTTCCAAAGCAATGTGTGTTGTTGCAGGTCGAACATGACTCGCCGCCTCAGCAAAGTCAGCAACCGAGACGAATATGGAAATTAAAGTCAGTAACTAAACGTCATCTGGTTATTCGTTCTTCACTGCTACACTCACAGTACGTAGGTTTTGTAAAATTATAGAGTACTCGGATTTTGAAAACTATAATTTAATGTTTGCTTTCCCATGACATGTGCGTAGGAAGGAAGGAAATTAATAGGTAATAAAATAACCTCCTTTGAATAGCAACAGCAAAAGATTACATGGTTTAATTAAATGAATAAACTCCTGTGCGTAAGTGAATGTTTAGAAGTCCACGGGAATGCATTTCTAATTATTGGTGATTTCTCAATGGCTGCCTTTAGATATCTGGCGAAATGGCACCTTTCTAGTTAGAACCGCTTCGTGTGGTTCCCAGCTTCATTGCGATATCTAGCTTCAAACGTCACGTTTGTTGTCAGTGGATTGCATCGGCGGTTATGTACTAGTCCGTTCATGATTCCGGGCTTATTTATCTTCGTTGGAGAGCGTGCAATCGGAACGGGTAGAGTAATAGGATTGCACGCAGGGACGGCAGCGGCACATGAGCGAGATTGCGAAGTTGCGTTCAAATGTAACTAGATACCCTTAATTGAGCAGTTTTCGAGACTGTTACTAACGTATATTTCGTACTATCACTGTTTAATTATTATATTACTGGATTTTCAAACTCAGTAATATCCAAAAAACAGCAATTTCAGCTATTCGGCAGGAAATAACAGGTTGTGTTGGGTTAGACATGTGTAATGAATGCCGCAGATATTTAGAAGCCATTTAAAGAGCATTAAGGGACTATATTAACTATAATATGGTTGCAAAAACAGTAGGTATTATTACCATGGTACCAATAACCACGAGTGAGAGACTAATAAAGTGATTTAACGCATAAAATTCTTGTTCTGTCTGTCAATCAAAAGAAAAAAGCACTTGGTGGTCAACTGGGCCCGCAGAGCACTGAGCCCGCAGGTTCAGTTGCCCACTTCGTTTTTAGGGTTCCGTAGCCAAATGGCAAAAAACGGAACCCTTATAGATTCGTCATGTCTGTCTGTCTGTCCGTCTGTCCGTCTGTCCGTCTGTCCGTCTGTCCGTCTGTCCGTCTGTCCGTCTGTCCGTCCATATGTCACAGCCACTTTTCTCCGAAACTATAAGAACTATACTGTTGAAACTTGGTAAGTAGATGTATTCTGTGAACCGCATTAAGATTTTCACACAAAAATAGAAAAAAAACAATAAATTTTTGGGGTTCCCCATACTTCGAACTGAAACACAAAATTTTTTTTTTTCATCAAACCCATACGTGTGGGGTATCTATGGATAGGTCTTCAAAAATGATATTGAGGTTTCTAATATCATTTTTTTCTAAACTGAATAGTTTGCGCGAGAGACACTTCCAAAGTGGTAAAATGTGTGTCCCCCCCCCCCCTGTAACTTCTAAAATAAGAGAATGATAAAACTAAAAAAAATATATGATGTACATTACCATGCAAACTTCCACCGAAAATTGGTTTGAACGAGATCTAGTAAGTAGTTTTTTTTTATACGTCATAAATCGCCTAAATACGGAACCCTTCATGGGCGAGTCCGACTCGCACTTGGCCGCTTTTTTCGTAGGTGACTCGACCCACACTAATCGGATAACTCGGCCCGCGGGTTCAGTTGACTACTGCTTAGTGGTAAGGGTCCACTCAGCCCGCGGGTTCAGTTGACTACTGCTTACTGGTAAGGGTCCACTCAGCCCGCGGGTTCAGTTGACTACTGCTTAGTGGTAAGGGTCCACTCAGCCCGCGGGTTCAGTTGACTACTGCTTACTTGTAAGGGTCCACTCACTCGCTAACGCCCGTTTCATAAAACCGCACTCGTGTTTTAATGCCTCTTATTATGTAGCAGTAGCATAAACTACTATTTAGACGTGTGCGTCGCGCCGGCTTTTTTTGCCACGCCGCTTAGTCCGAGTTACCGACGCACCCCTCGATTCCGAAAAAGCAAGCTAAGTAGTTTGTAACTATATCTTGGGTTAATAACCAGTGCCGGCGGTTTGCACCGTCGAGATATGCCGCAGATCTGGCATTGCTAAGAGTGCTATGGCTTCGACGTGCAACTAAAGTGCACTTAGTACGAGTTCTCGTCTTTTTAATATTCTAGTAAGGTGCCAAAACGTGGAGCCTCAAAAAGTGTGACGTCCAAAGTTTGGCGCTTTTGAGATGTGGTATGTGGTGTTGGCGAAGACTGCTGCTTATACCTAGGACAGCTAGAAGAACAAACCCCTTAATTCTCAGAGAGCTCAATATGGCCACTCGGCTCTCCAGAACATCTTTCTTCGGACATATTATGCGGTTTCCAACGCATAATCTGGAGAAACATATGAATTAAGGCCCAATTTGAATTAACATACAATGTACTTACCTTTCAAAATCGAATATTTTGCACTAAAAACACATTTTGACTCGTCACCGACGACGCTCACAGCGACCGCTCCCTGTGACGCTTGCCGCTCATAGAGCGAAGGATCCTGAACATCATATAGGCGCGTGGTGCGACAAAGTCGGATAGTTTAGGACTGGGAGCCCGAATTCGCTTTGCCTGGGGTGTTCGCTTTACCCGAACTTCCCCTATACGCGTGCCTCCGTGAGGGACAAAACATAGGCAATGCGACACTATGATTGGTCGAATTTATTTGTTGCCCACCATAATACATACTAAATTTACGGTAGGGAATTAAAAAAAAGTGAAACTGTGACAAGGACAAACAATAATAGCGCTTTCGCTGCTATATACTCCTACTGAAAGATACATAAGACTATCCCGTTCGGTCATTTCCCCCCACCCCTCATGCCTGATCCAGTTAAAATACTAGATTCATGTGTAAAACGGTTTACAACTTGGACATATGTATTGACATTACTGGACTGACTCTTTGGACATTTTGACTTCTTGGTCATTTTGACCCTTGGACATACTGCTCTGGAAAGTTATCTACAACAGTATTCGTTAGTTAGTGCACCGAGTTGACCCTTAGAAGGTGGGTAGTGGTAGACTGAGCCCACGGGCTGAGTTGACCCTTAGGCGGTAGATAGTGGTAGTCTGAGCCCACGGGCTGAGTTGACCCTTAGGCGGTAGATAGTGGTAGTCTGAGCCCGCGGGCTGAATTGACTCTTGGGCGGTAAGTAGTGGTAGACTGAACCCGCGGGCTGGGTTGACCCTTAGGTCGAGTCGCCCGCCAAAAAAAAAATGGTCAACTTAGCCCGTGGGCTCAGTGCTCTGCGGGCCCAGTTGACCACCAAGTGGAAAAAAGTGGTATATATGTATGGGATGCATAGAGTTAATACTGTCAGTGTGAGATACGAGATTTTTTCAAAGCAGTCATACGATATGGCTGACGCTGAATTGCTGAAACACCAAAAATAACCAAATCTTGTAACTTGTGTAGAATCACGTGTCTGCGCCACGTGTGCTGCATAGCCTGCATACAATTAACACTTCATATTTATAAAGTCGATTTACAAAAGCAAAGTTCGAACATGTTACGTGTTTTTAGGATTCGAACGAGAGTGGCTGATTTATTGCTTTATGCAGAACATGAAACAAAAAGGAAGTATTCGGCGTATCGCATTAAAACCAGTATAACACTAATTACTCGTGGCAGTTAAAATGGCTGTAGTTACATACCCCTATGTTATCGCAAATCAAACATGACTAGTGCGTCTCACTACACGTTTCATTGCAGATTAATCTTACAATGATTTGATACCAATCTGAGTCAGTGTACTGGCCTATGAATAACCTACGGAACTGCATTTAAAGAAACCCTAAAAAGACTACCTACTTATCAATATGGTTCAAATAAAGTTGTTGTTTTTTTTTAATTAATATAGATGTGTATTTGATTGTTAGTATCTGTCTGATCAATGATAATTAAGTACCTATAGATATTTTATATATTAGTCACTAATGACTAGTGTACCTACTCGTATCTCGTTTTAATTCAAACTATTAATAGACACTTAACTACGGTAATCTAATCTAAATGTAAAATGAGAATAGGACCTTTCGTAGTGTCGCCGAGTGCAGAGTGCCTGAAAGACCCACTTATTAATGAAGAAGACAAGACGGCAACTGAGTCCAACCAATCGGAAAAGGCATTCAAAATAACCTATCCCCAATTGTTATTTCGATACATAGTTATTTATCGCATTATCGAAGAAGTAAACACGCCGAAGTTAACCAAGCAACAAGTAAAGCTCATTACAAAATTGCCATGGCTAGCCATTTCTCAATAAAATCAATTCCCATAGATAATACTGAGTCGGGCCGTATGGATAATCGTCGGAAGTCCCTGTATTAAGTACACGACGTTGCTAGTAATTACAGCGATGGAATCGAATCGTGGGATCGAATTTATGTATCGATGTAAACTTCACAAAAATAGTAGTTAAGTAAGTAGTACGTAATTAAACTTAGTTGGTAATACATTTAAATTTGCATGCAGTGTTTACCTAAATCTTATTGTACACTAAGCTCTTAGTTATTAAGGATTTAATAAATTTATGTATGCGTCAGTGTAACAGTTACTGGTAAACCAATAAAAAAAAAAAAAAAAAAAAAAATGTCAGGAGGCGCCTGTGCGTACGCGCCTACCATGTTAACTCGCGTGGAGTACTTATAGACAGCGTCGTAAAGTGTAATTGAACGTAATTTTGTAATCGGGAAAATTGATTAACTCAATCGATGTAATTTATCGTTTACCGTGTACAATAGGATACCACCTAATTCTTTTTGAGGCCAATTTTATTTTATGTTAGTTATTAGGCACTCGCTGCATGAATGTTTCAGATAGATGGAATAAAACAAATAAGTAACTGAATGATATTTATATTCCATACTAAGCAAATAATTATTGTTATTACTTTTTAAATACGGTAAAAGAACGGTTTAATACGGTCCTCTACAATATGTGCACAATTCGAATCCTAGATTTGCTAGCTGTAATTAAGATCTGTAAATATTTGCATAAATGTGCAATAACACCGATAAAATAGATAAAACTATAACTAAGCCCTGGCTTACAGTACCTATAGATAAGGATGCAGTAATCAACCAACAGGAAGGGATTGTGCAGTCATAATTACGATACGAAAAGAAAGTACCCAATGTAAAGGTACAGTCGACATCTAACTTCATCAAGGATGGTATCAACTATCACACTTGAATGTTAATATATTTTTCCTGTTTTATGTGGGACGTACCACATTATTATTACCTACTTTGTAAATTCAGATGTTAATCAAAATCAACTCAGGCTTTTCATTGTGATTGACAACTGTATTTACAATTTATAAATGGTATCACACTTTTGCACCGTACACAGTCATACTGCGAATAATGTACCTACATATGCAATATGCATGCATATGTCAGATATATGTATCAAATCGAACAGGAAATTACCGCAGTTTCAGGAATAACCGTGTATCGGGTATATCGTACTACATGTGCGTACAAGTAACGAATGGCCCGTGAACGGCAGGAAAACGGGCGGCAGATGGCAGCGGCTAAAATTACTTCTGTCAGAGCGCCCGTAGGCAAATGGGTAACTTACTAAATATGACATGACATTCGCGGGTCAATGACACGTGGGAAGGTTAATATTAGATATTTACTAGGGAACAGTTCTGTTAGAATCACGAGTTCAGACAGTTCTTTTAAGTTTAATAAGTTAGTCCTATTGGGACTTTAACTACACATTGGTAAATCTTGTAATAATTTGACTGTAGGTACTAAATTTGTATATGGCTTCAATATGATACTTAGTAATATAGTAGGTACCTACTATTAACGGTAAATATTGGAAAACTACATTTTGTTTTTTCATATACCTACTGTATAAGTCATTTTAAATGTAGCAAAAGAAAGGTATGTGAAAGTCGAAAGGCGACCAGCTATAATTAACCTCAAATGCATTATTCTAAAATTCAATAGAAAACCATTAAGCGCGCAATGCACTTAAAAGCCATCTCTTTGTCCACAAAATTCCATGGTAAAACAAAAATAAATCTGTCAACATACGATTACGAAACTAGGGACAGTCGATAATAGAGACAAGGGTGGTAACAATAGCCTACCAATGGGCACGGGTTAACGCACCCACGTGTGGCACTGCTTTACAAAACATTTATGGAATGATGGAATGTGTAACGTCAATGTCAGTATTAAAATATTCAAGTTTGATTCAGTGTTCCTTTAAAAACGCACAATGGGCATATTCCATACAAAGTGACCCATTTTCTTCAGGTGTGTGTAATACCTACTGCCTACTATTTTATATTTACACGCATTGAATATGATGGAAGCGAATCATCGACAACTTTTTTTAACGGACGTTTTTCTTCGCGCGCACTACGCGCACTGAAGCGCAGATCCACTGCAATTACATCTTCGATTTAGTAGTTAATTAGTATAATATACAATATGCATAATACTTACATGAGTCATAATGGGCGTATTTATTACCCGTTAAGTTGTCATATTCATATGCTTCGAGCACACGTAATCCCTTGCCGTACTAATAAGCCTTAGGTATAACGGAAACGAGTACACCGAACAAGTGAAAGGGTCCCCGAATATCGACCCAAATATTGTAGGTGGACCTACATACTATCATCCTATAAGAAGCCGTTAGTTCTTATAAAAAGCGCTATTGAAACGTGATCAAACTGGCGAATAGCCTCGGTTATTAATATTGACAAGGCGTTATAGTATGCGTTCAGCAATTCCCTATAGGTCTTTATTATTTAACCGTTGGAAAGTGCATACGTTTGAACGGTGCATGAGACGCGAATTGTATGGATAATGCCTACAATAGATATAAACAAGTATGTAGTATGAAATCTATAATACTATACATCGTGTTATACGTAATCTATGTGTGGTTAAATTTATAATAACAAAAAGTGACTATTTAGCTTGGATTGTCATCCTGCGTATCTACACATTTATTCATTCACAGTTAATAAACAAGTGGTGTATATCATTTAGGTAAACCCTATGTACGACCATCGAACTAATCAGGTACGTGTATGTACCTACTTGATTTCTCTAGTTTTTTTTATATAAAGGGTACACATAAAGGAAGCAAATAAAAAATTTAAGCCAATACTGTAGAACACATCCAAAAATAAACGCAAACGCAACACTAAACTTGTGTTAGAAGACAAAAGGCGTTAGAAATTATCATAAGCTGACCAGCTATCATGGTCGCATTTTTTTATCACCTGTCATTCCATGCGTCACTTTCGCACTTACATATTTGTTAGAACGTGACAGCCATGGTGACAAATGATAAACAGCCGGCCATCTTAGCCCTACTGGTCTCTAAACGCTGTAAACGCTGGATAAAGTCGTGTGCAGTGTGCTTATCAGTATATCATTGGATTTACCCAAAGCAACGTAAATTCGAATGTCCACCGCACAGAAAGGAGGGTTATAAAATGCATCAACGTGCACCGGTGGCACGGCGCGGCTCTAAGTTACGACACTTTCTTTTCTAAATACAATTGAGGCATTCTGGGAGCTAGCCCGGCTTGGCAGGAGGTCAGTCGCCAGTCTAGTCACAAAGTAGTAAGCCCTTTGAGGAAAGAACAAGAGGCAACCACTCAACTAGTAAGAACTATAAATACGGTGTTGCCTAAACCTCGTAAAGCGGTTCAAATTTAAATAAGTAATATATCTATAGATATTTAGTAGTGAACAGTAAAAAAGATACCCAGATTGTGTGCTTAAATAAGTACTACAAATAAGTAGACTCATAGTTTAAATGCAGTGCTCGTCACGAAACACGTTAGCGCACAAATAGTTGTGCGAGTTGCCAACCGAGCCCTAGCTTGTATTAAATAAAACATCAAAGCAGTTTCCCTCGCCGAAGACCAATGATCATTTACTTTATTAACAAGAAACCTAGCTCCTACTTCACAGTATTTAAATCAGTTAGTCAGGTTTCCTCATGTGTATTGTACACATAAATAATCCCGTCGGTACCCCGCAGAGTTTCTCGACGGTGGACGATCGACGATTAATATTAATGTCGTACACAATTAAATAAATAATCCTATTACGTTTTAAATTGCGAACATCGCTCGGTACACCAAGCTAAGTAGACTAAACTAAACTTTATATTCAAGTCAATAAGAATAATTATGAGTGCTTCAGGTAACATTCATTATAACTAAAATATTAAATCATACCTCTGACTATTAATTAAATTAGTTCTTCCGTTCCTGATTAACATTTTACCTAATACATCATAAAAACATTACCTAAGTAATTAAATTAAATTACGGCGGTAAAAGTAATAAATAATTACACATGTTTACTGTACCTAAACTAGGTACCTATATAGAATAATGTACCTAAACTAACCCAACGACGAGGATTTTTGGTTCTATAGAACCACCTCATTTTGGTATCATAATCAGGTATGTAATTTTAAATTTTAACGCTACGCTTTATTTATTCTGTGGCTACGCTTATATTGAACATTCAAACATAGGTAACTATTTGATTTTTCTTGATCGCATTTTTATTGTGTTCAATGTATACTTTCAGTGCGTAAATGTGAAAAAAAAACATATATTAATTATTCGTGTATCTTCTAACAAAGGTAATATGAATAAATAAGTAACTAAGTAAATAAGTAACGGGAGCGATTACGATACAAGTGCGAAAAGTGGGAAATTCGCAACGAGTGGCGATAAATTAATACACGACCGAAGGGAGTATTTTAAAATGACACAAGTTAATATCTAAAGAATATCTATCTGTAATAAAATTAATAAATTATTGACTTAGTTTAGTTTGTCATCTTAATGGGCATTATTTAGTACGTATTTAGAATAATTTTGTTTCATCTAATTTCTAAAATGCGTAAATGACACTGAAAATTACCACAGTTGCTAAAACATGGACTTTGATTTCGATATTTCCTGTGCAGTTATTCAAAACAAAAAGCTGTTCACCACTGCAGCAATAATGATGGTGCAGATAGTCTGCATTTAATCTTAATAAATATTTTTTCTACTCCCGTACTTTTATTTGTCATTTAAAAGGTCATGCACACACCTTTAAAACCCTACCTTATAGTTGTCAAGACAAGTCTTTAGTCTATGCCCCAAAAAATAATTTGTGCATACACACAGTATCTTTTTGGCGATTTTACGATACTTCGTGTAATGACCACTTAAAAAATATTGAATGAAATACAGTGTTGCCAACCTTATTTTAAATATCATCTCTGACCAATAAGTGAACCATAGACATGTATTTTTAATTTCATTCATTCATTCATTCTTTTCCCGTCCGTACCCTCCATTTATGCTACTTATTGAATTAAAAATATTTGTTAAATTTACAATTTTATTTCAAAGTAAGTGCTTGGTCGTAGAAAAAGTATTGTATGCAACGTTGTTTAACCGAGTCAAAAAATACTGGTGGCGTCTTTATTAACAATTTTCGGCTTCGCCTCAAATTGTTACTCACGCCACTCGCCTTTTTTGACCCCTCTTAAACAACGGTTGCATAAAATACTATTATATATGTAGGTAGGTATTTTAAAAACCAGGGTGCAACGTAATATTACCACCATATTCCTATCAGATCACCCGTCAATCAGACACCGCTAAGACGGGCTTAAGGCGTACGACACGCATTACGTATATGAATATAAACTGTGATAAACCACTTATGTCTCATCCATATGATTTACAAACATGAACTTTATTCTGTACTTGATAAGATTACCTTTTGTAACTTGATTTAGTTACATGATAAGGCAAGAAGAGGAAGTCAGATGACATCCGATAGTATCGGCGCATGGACCCGATTTATCGATAAGCCACAGAGGTGAAATGCATAAAAATATTTTGAATGTGTCATGTCATCTATATAAATGATCGTATTTATTTCTATTGTAAATACATTACTCGCAGTGAATACTTGAGATAAGCAAAATCCATAGTGCATTTTAATTTATATGTAAGTAATTTACGATGCTTATTGATCCAGCGTTAGCGAAGGTCTCCGTTTCGGCTTGGGCAAAAATGCTTTCGTATGTCCGGATGTTCTCCTCTACAGATCTCAATTCTCATCCGATTCTCGTGAAATTTTGTGAGGAGGTTCGTTTGATTAAATATATTTTTTCACTGTGGCGGTCTGGCGCCAGTTGAAAAGATGACAGTTATGGATTTAGAAAAAACTTACGTAAGTCATGAAGAGCCTTTTGGTATTT
The DNA here is from genome assembly GCF_948474715.1 of Cydia amplana. Classification (NCBI taxonomy): domain Eukaryota; kingdom Metazoa; phylum Arthropoda; class Insecta; order Lepidoptera; family Tortricidae; genus Cydia; species Cydia amplana. The sequence continues at coordinate 7,912,061 of NC_086069.1, read as the reverse complement.
TCTCTTAACGTGGTAAGTAAATATGTAGACTTTTCTTACCTGAAACGAAAAAAAAATTGTTATAATGCTAAATAGAAAAAAATCACAATGTTTATGTTTGTCAATCACTTCTACGAGTAACATAAAAGGCGTGACTCGTGTCGTCTTCAGATGGGCAGTCTTTTAGGAAAGGTCAGTACAGGTCGGATCATAGCCCTTCTACATATGCAATCTCGTAATTTATTCAATAACTCAGCTAAGTTCAAGTAAAGGTAGGTATTGTATAAATATGTATTTAGGAAAAATGCCTTCAAAGAAAGCGGTCCGACTCGTGCCACACGGCATGGCGGAGAAATCCGGTGAGCTCAGAATATTTGTAATAAAATTTTTGTAAACATTACTTGTGCGTTTAATGTCATGTTTTATAAATATCGATTAAGCGAATGTATCCGGATGATTAGATTCATAAATCAGTTGTTATTCAACATTACACAATGAGCATGCCCACGCGCAGACAGATAACACCAGGAATTCTGTTCCCGGTAGCCTGATAGGTATATTTATCGCTACATGGTTATTGAACACAGTAATAGCCAATAAATATTGTTTCGTTTTGAGTGATTCAGTTATTTTTATTTAAGAATTTTAATTATTGCTTACTAACCTATCCACTCTTAACAATAAGGCTTCAATTGCCTTGTTTCTTTCTGATTTGTTAGGAGTAGCCAATTACTATGTAGTGGCCAATAACTAGAGCAGTCACCTTATGAACCGTTCCCAGATTAGATTTTTTAATAAAAGTATCGAGAGAGATATACAATTAAGCTTAGAGTCTGTGCGGAAAGAGAAGAGTCGTGGCTGAAACGGGAACTAACATTTTAAATTTTATATGGCAATCAAACCTTTGACACCTGTCTAGTAAAAAGTAAACAAACTTTTGTCATTGTATATTTTTATTAACATAAACCGCAAGTTTTATGTGTGAAATATTTTCAAAACACGGTAAAACCGTACATGAAACCACAAGGAAAATTATATTTAACATTGTTCGGTTTTGTCAGCGGGAAGAAAACGGCTAAAAGCCGACTATCGACTTACAAAAACTCGCGGAACGTGTTTCCGCTATTCACGGGTATTGATGTTGTATTTAATGTTAAATAATTACCTATTTAATAGGCCCCCTAAGTAACTTGTCTCCGGTATATAATCGGTAAGTATATTCATTCAAAATATATTCATTTTCATAAATATGCAGGTCATTCATGATCTTTAAAATAACTGACAAATATTTCTGATACTTGCCATTTTATGAATATTTATATGTAATTTTTTTTCAGTAAGTATTGAGTACTTAAAAGTACTTACGGTATCTTGAATAAAAGATCACTAAGTAGGTGATATACAAGAATTTGTAATCTACGTGCCGGATTCAAGCACATCCAATTCAGATGAAGATAGTTCTATTAGTCTCCCTAGTTATAAAGCTAGCTCAAACATAAATGACATTGAATAATTCAGACTACGATTACAAAAGAATAAAACTTTTTCCATGGACCTATAATATTACGGACAGAATTTCGCTTACAACACAACTGTGATTCCAACATCCACCAGTTTCATAGTATTTACGCGTGACACACACACACATTGACAGCCCACATCCACCAGTTTGCCGTCAGACGAATCGAAACGTCATTGAAGTAAACATGTCGAAGAAAAATATAAAATAGTCCGGCATGCGTAGTTAAATCCTGCTAGAATTGTACCGATCGAAAGAAAAGAAGTCACGGAATAACTTTTCATACTTAAGTTTATCAATCAGTACGAAAAATCACGATAATTTGTTGTTTATAAATTATCAAACTGCAAAACAGGAGTGTGACCAGTAACATGAATAGGGTAATTTCCCGAAAGTAGGGTAATTGATACCCTTCTTATTAAATCATTATGTATTAAGAGATCATTTAGGTAAATGGTTAAATTATTGATTGTGCATTTCAAACTAGGTCGGTATGGTAATTTCCCGATACTAAGGAGATTAGACGCTTACATGCATGTTTGATAGTTAACGTTTGTTTGTTATGTATTATAATTTTCTTGTTGAAAACCAGATATGTTTCAAGTTAAATGTATAAATTAAAAAAACATGACGAACTGATTTCATTACGATGCTAAGTATCATTAGGTATTGAAAATAATGTTTGCACAAAGTAATTGTGCAATATTGCGAATTTCAAGACCTATAAAATCAGATACGTACACTCCTTTTTTATTGTCTAACGTAAAACTGTCCCAATTTTTTTATTCGAAAACAAGGACGATATTAAAAATAATTGTTTCACCATTAGGGGAGAATTTGTGTTACATGGTAACACTCGTCTACACGCACACATTCAAACCGTCCGCCATTGCAGTGTCACAGTTTGTCTTAGGTGACAGTCCGTCCGTAATATTCTAGGTCCATGACTTTTTCTAATAAAATATTTCTTTATTTGTAAATTCTTTAGTTACGAAATTATATTTCATATTTAGCAGTGACTTTTCGGCGAAGTAAAATATCGTGAGATGAGAGAGCTGGACATATCATAATAAGGCCTACCTACTTATGTACTATTTTTATATCCCAGATAGTTCTAGTTTTAGTAGTTTTGTCAATCGCACTGTCACTTTAGTATCGGAGACATTAAAACAAGAGTTTGTTTTAAAAAAAATAAGAAGAGAGTAGAAGAAAACTAGTGCCTGCGCTAATTCAGAGGATTGAGTTGACGAGCCACCACCACCAGGCTCCCTTTAATAAGCCGTGGCAAAACACCGGAATAAAGGGATTCAAGTATCATGACCTTTAGTGCCGTACTATAATCACGTGACCAGTGTTGTCAGCATAGCAAAAAACATAAAATAGCACTGGCGCGCCCTCAAATCCCACGACTCTTCTCTTTCCGCACAGACTCTAGAATAAATTTAAAAGTGGAAAAATTACTGTCTTGGGTGAGACTTGAACTCACGGCCTCTGGATTTTTAGCATCGTTCGCAGGCGTTTCTGCTTATTAAAAATATTAAAAAAGCGGCCAAGTGCGAGTCGGACTCGCCCATGAAGGGTTCCGTATTTAGGCGATTTATGACGTATTAAAAAAAACTACTTACTAGATCTCGTTCAAACCAATTTTCGGTGGAAGTTTACATGGTAATGTACATCATATATTTTTTTTAGTTTTATCATTCTGTATATTTTAGAAGTTACGGGGGGGGGGGGGGGGGGACACACATTTTACCACTTTGGAAGTGTCTCTCGCGCAAACTATTCAGTTTAGAAAAAAATGATATTAGAAACCTCAATATCATTTTTGAAGACCTATCCATAGATACCCCACACGTATGGGTTTGATGAAAAAAAATATTTTGAGTTTCAGTTCTAAGTATGGGGAACCCCAAAAATTTATTGTTTTTTTTTTCTATTTTTGTGTGAAAATCTTAATGCGGTTCACAGAATACATCTACTTACCAAGTTTCAACAGTATAGTTCTTATAGTTTCGGAGAAAAGTGACTGTGACATACGGACGGACAGACGGACAGACAGACAGACAGACATGACGAATCTATAAGGGTTCCGTTTTTTGCCATTTGGCTACGGAACCCTAAAAATAAATGAGATATACAATATTAAACACTAGTTTATTAGATAAAATAATAAATAGCCTAATGGCGTTACGTAAAATGTAACAGTGTATGTATCTGTTACATTTTATGCTACATTCAATTAACATCAAAGTCAACGCGTAGAGACAATAGCCCGCTCAGATTACCCCCAAACAATGAACGGAAGAAGCCAGGTACTTTCATTGATTAATGCCAGATCTGGCTGTGATTTAAAGCGATATTTGCTAAAGGTAATGGCCGACTTCCGTCAAGATGTGTATCGAGGGAGAATTGTTTGACGGACGTCTGTCTGTCCGTGTCCTAACAACGCTCTGATGGATGTAATTTTAGCCTTTCTAGTGTGAGCAACGGAGCGTGCGTAGCAGATGTATTTCGGTTTAATAACACAAATTACCTGTTTTAGAGAGGAATGAAAATTAACAATAGATCTCAAAATCAAATTCCAAGATGACGTTGCAATATTGTGAGCGTCAGTCAAAAAGATTTTCGTTAAATCTACATCCCTGAATATTGAATAGATCTATATTCTACTTATTCGTTAATTATTTTACGTATTTTTTTCGTATCGTTTCGTTTTAGGTTACTATTTTTTTTTTCAACGAAAAGACGCGTCTAAGGTCTTAATCTTTTATTTTGACCCAATTTTTTGAAAAGACTTAATTTGGGTCAACAATATTGTTTAACTTCTTTTTACTCGTAGTCGGAATGCCGAGAAACAGGCTCGTTAAATGTTCATCAATCAGCCGTTCAATGTCTATATGCCTTTTAATTATATGTGAATTCTTTTGTAACCTACACAAGTAGACGAATGACGTCTGTTTGCAATTGTAATTATTGAACTTTAAAGAACTTTACACAGATCGACTTTTATCTACCTTTTATGTTTACAGATTTCGTTTATTGTTATGTGTGTAGGTAAATGAATAAAAAACATCATCTAAAATCGTCTCATTCAACGCTTTAAATATATCCCCCTTGCTCTTAGTAATCAGAATAAAAAGAGTGCGACAAAGGAGTATTTACTAAAAAGGAGTCTCTAATTACGTCAACCCTAGCGTCTTTGCCAAAAATATGTTTGTACTATGAAAACTTAAAGCACAATCATATTTCTATCCCTTATTATGAATATGGTAATGATAAGGACAGCGCGACCCTTATTTTGATAAACGAATTAATTTAGAGTTACGTGATTGTGTGAATTCAATCGCGCCTACTTTTGTTCAAAAGTGGGCATTGTCATTACACAAAAACCTGTAGGTAACCCTACGGAGCATGAATCAACAATACCTTAATAATTTGTATGAATAATAGATATAAACACATGGAAATCGTTTCAATTCATTAGAAATTTCTTTATTAGTATTAACAGAAGTTACCGAGGATTGTAATAACCTTTTATTTTCTTACATTACAAATCCTATGTTCAGATATCTAAAAGGTGATACTTTCTCAGTCTAGAATAAACCTGCTTGCGAATGTAATCAGACTTTTACCAAAACCATTTACCTTAACGATGAATAAATTGCCTTGAGGTGTCTTCTCACGGTTAATTTAATTAAGGCAATATAATTTTACAACCTCAAAGCTTCAATAAAGGTCGTTACGTTACAGTATTTAGTAAGATTTCTTGCAGTTAGGAAAATTTTCCCACGTCAGAAAGACGCAAATTATGGAGCGTGGGTGGAAAATGAATAGAGTTAACCCTTTAGTCCGTAGCGGCAACATACTTGCCATCATACTTAAAACAAAAACGCATCTCTACTATAAGAATTACGGTTCGAAATCGAATGACTATAAAGGAATGCAAAATGGTTAAAGGGCACCCGTGAAATGGCACAAAATGAATAAAACCAACAAAGGTGTTCGAATTTCAACCAATAGGTAATCTTTGAAAAGAGAATATGTCGCATGGAAAAACCGAGGACACCGAGGTGTTAGGTTGGATTTAGTATTCAATGTAACTAGTTACATTTTAATTACTTATAAGTCATGTATTTAACACGCTTTTATTAGGTCGACCTGTATGTAACTATGTAATGGAATCTTGCAAGTTAAATTTGATCCACTTCCCGGTTTCAGATTGAGCTGAAATTTTGCATACACATGTAAATCGGGTGACAATGCAATATTATGGTACCATCGAGCTGATCTGATGATGGAGACAAGTGGTGGCCATAGGAACTCTGTGATGAAACAACGCAACCTAATTGTGTTAGGGGTTTTTAGAATTGTCTCGATGAGTATTAGTTGTCTGTCGTAAGAAAAGTACATTCAGCGATAAAAGCTTGTACGAAAAATGAAATTTTTGCCAAAAACTTATTTCAATAAAATTTCAAGTCCTTATTTTTTCCGCAATGCATTTAGTTTGAAAGCTGGGTAGTGTGTAGAAGGGGCGGGTGGAGAAGCGACGCCATTCATACTGGTGCATGAATGAATGGGAGCATAAACGCAAATTGCAGGGCTGCAACGACGCCCGCGGAGCTTTGTTAGCACACGCGATTTAAAAATTCAAGTCTACATTTTTCTATTTTTCTCATCATGTTTAAATTTTTGAGTTGTGTGACATATGCAGTATATTAGTGTGTCTTTTACTAATATACTTTACAGATTCAATCTTGATCGCAAGATAAGAATTAACATACCATACCTATTGTACAAGTGATAATCGATTCATTTTAGAGATTGTCATTTATAATTTATAACTAGTTATTTGAGCAGTAAACATTCTTAGGTGCCTATATATATATATATTTTTTAATGACATGTGTGCTAACCATAATATGCAATGCTCATGCTAAGACAGGATAGGTAGGTATACAACATTTAAAATCGTACGCTATATTAAATGAGATTTGTACGCAACATTACTTATTGCCACCCTAGCCTTAGGGAATTTTACTTTCAATTGCACACCATAAATGAGCTGGCAGTATCATCCTGATTCGACCGCAAAATAATACGGTCAATAAACCTGGACGGGCCGTGGTCTCGCCGCGGCGGTGCCTTGGTCGTTCGGCATTACCGGGATGGCCGTGTCAAACAAGACCGGACGAACATAACTACAGTGTAAACTCTATATAGCGACACTCAAGGGACCGGACACTCTTTGACGTTACAGAGAGTTTTTGTTAAATAGAGAGAAATTAATATTAAAGTAAACCAACTACTTACAGGCAAAAATGTCGACGTTATAGGGAGTGAAACGTTATATGGAGTTTAAACACTGTATAACGGTTGTGGGTGCGGAAACTATGACAGATCAAATAAGTTATATTTGTTCTGGAAACTAAAAGGAAATTTTAAAACTAAATAATAATATCGACAAACTAGGTGTACCTTCCCCTTTTTAAATTTCATTAAAGTGTCAAAAGAGCATCTACGTTTCGGCATCGGCTCTGCGCACGCCTCCCAAATATCAGGAACACCATTGTTCCGTGACATACGATAAAGCTAATATATTTGTGTTTCTAATAAGTAAAGCTTGTTATTCATAATCACAAACTGTCCACATGGAGTTTTAGTCGGCGTGTTAGTTTTATTTCACTTTCTATTTGATTAACCAACTAAAACAAGTATACACAGATGTTTAACTCTAGTAATTGATAGTACCTACACATTTTACTAGTGATCCCTAAACATTTTAAATCTGCACATGAAAACATAAAAATCCCAGTAATAAATTAGTATTTAGGTCAAATCACAATATGAGCATTTTATGGAGAAATGAATTCATTGCAACAACTTATGTTAAAGTACTAAAAAGACAAGCATAACATACAAAACTCTTCCAAACATAGAAAGTCTCGTATTACGTGTCTATCTTGCCATAGGTCACAAGGTATAAACGACTTATACGAAATGTTGTACTTTCCTTCACAATTTTTAAATATTACTTGCACTTTCTCTTCCAATAATATCATTACAGATAATGGAGATGAAGGCGCAAATGTAAATGATATTAGACATAATACGTGTCGGTCTGTATGATTGCATTGATTGCCAACCGTGATGCTATTCGAGAAAGCGTGATGTAAAAATTGCTGTTACATATCAATTGCCAATCAATGACATAGCGAGATTGAATTCACATGCAGAAATGGTTTTTTAATAAACATATTCGTTTGAATGCATTATGTTTATTAATGAAAATAAAACCGGCCAAGTGCGTGTCGGGCCACGCATACACAAGTAATTGTATGAAACGTCACCGTAAAGATTAACTCATATATCTAATATAGTTCAGTCTAGTAGCATAGATGAGCTATCAAATGTGAAAATGTTACGCTTTTCTGATTTTATGATACTTGACTTGCATAAATTTGTATGTTACTTTGGCATCCGTTTTATGCATATTATTTACGTTTTCTTAACGTTTTTAATAGCATCGTTCCGGACATCGCACTGATTTTCACATACGTTTCCATCGACGAGCATGCAACGGATTTGTTTAAAAGTCCGTAACGTTCTACGGTAATTGTCATTACAAAGTTGACTACAGGTAGAAAGTGTAGCCTACACTTACTAATTTGCTACAATAATTTGGAACAATATAATTTGCTACTAAATTAGTCACTAACGTAACCTATGGTGTAGTACCTACCTGGATATAACATTATAATACCGTAAATCTAAAGAAAACTAGAAAAGAACAATATAATTTACGTCGTGTCCCCGTCAACAGCGACGGTGTCTCGTGTCAAGATCAGCTTACATGCAATGTTGGTATTGGGATCATGTATCAATGAAAACGAAATGACATTGTGCACTCAACGGGAGTTTTACCGTACCATCTAGCAAAACACGAATTCGATATTGGCTATGAAAGGTTAGACGATAAAATGAACTACCCAGCACTACAATAGTAAATATTAATTAATATGATATTTAATACTGAATTGACGTGAGGATGCAGTACAATATAGGAGTATCAGAAAATAATGTACGAATATAAGAACGGCAAACACAAATCTTTCGTGTGTGTCCGTATTTGTATCTACCTATATTTGAATGATTGAAAACTTTTAATAATTTCAATTGCACACTCTAGTGCGATGAAATTTTAATAAAACGAATAAATAAACTCTGGGCATTTAAAAACCCGTACTTATACTTGTAAAGTAGGTAATAACTAAACTAAAGACGTAATTTGATGAGGACAATCAGAACAACAATTGGCTTAAGGTGCGTCGCTTCCTACAGCCATTCATTCATTCACAAAGTCAAATAGTCAACTAGCATTTTTATTCTATTGCTTTATTTTTACCAATTATTTAAGTACAGACATTTATACTGCTATAAATATAGTGCTGAGGTACATACTTAAACGTAGGTACTTAATCATCGAACATATATTACCTATGTATTTTGTTGGTACTGTAAGATTGCCATGAATCTACTGACATAATTTATTACCAGTAAATAATTTTACATGACTTACGTTCCCAAATTCAGCTAGGAGAATGAGATGATATTGAAACCCATAAGTAAGTTACATTTTTAAATAAAAAAATAGACTTATTCGTTAATGAACTGATTGCACAAATACAATGCACCAAGTATTCTGTATATTTTGAAAAGTGGAACCAATTTTAACGGCATATATTATAGTGTTGGTTTTTAATGGATCAAGGGGTATGGCAAACATCATCTGCGTCTCAAATAATTCGCATACCATGTTGTCATATCCGTTACGGCCGATCGAGCGGAACTAAAGAAGTCTTCATTGTGAGGCACGGCCTGTACCACTTACTTATGTATGCTCAACCATGTAACGCGATGCGTATGTTAATATACCTATTTTACTCTCATATTTAAAATAATACCATCTTCGACTAAGAAAATTCATGAAAAAGTTATAAATACTAATACTCCCTTTACTTCAACTGCTTTTTTTAGGTTTCAATTAGCACGTTTCTTTCAGATTTGTAAGAAGTGGCCAATTACTATATACTACACTATATTACTATATAGTGTATAGTGCTATATAGCAGTCACCCTATGTGTTTTAATCATTTTCTTGTGTAAATAGATTTACTCTTCCGCCAGTTTCTCTAGCCATAGCTCGCAGTTGTTTAGAAGTCATTGTCATTACCTCCATTGTACAGTTACCAGTGACACATTTAGGCGTTTTTCTGCAGATCAACGAGTCATTGTTAGGCTCACCGTCTTACTCACGGTGATTCCAAGAACACAAACGATTTGTATGGTTGAAAATTGGGCAATTTAGCAATTGCCGGCGATTAAACAATTGTTTGTGACCGGGTGTGTGGCCATTTTGGTAACGACCGGTAAATTATATCCAAAGATACTATACGCATGGAAGATACTATATATACGGAAACCTAATGTATTCAATAAAAAAAAACAATTTTGTATAAATTTTTGTAAATATTCTTATTCGTGTAGAAGTCTTTTAAAACATCGCGTAAATAATTTGAGGGTGCAAATTCCGTTATCAACATCGCAATACGATATCATACAAAACGATAGATGGTACAACTTTGCTTGAACCCCTAGGAGCTGACATAGTAAATAATCAGGTAATTGCTCACGGACAAATAAAAATGTAGGTAAAAATTACACAAATTAATTATATTACCCTGGCCGCCGTTCTACTTACTCGATCCCCTTAATTTTATAATTCCGGCCGTTAACATCAATCAAGCTGATGTAATTACCTCATAATTTTAGAACAAATTTATAACACATCAATTTCACGCTAGCCGTGTCCACAATAAATCATAACTCAAAATATTCCACACCATTTCCCACGACACGACAAAACTTCTCAAACGAAGCTTGCTCATGTACCACATTTCATTTTCGATCACGATTCGACGTGTGAACAGGCCCTTAGCGGGTGCATCAGTATAGAGGTCTACTACAACATCTCAGTCTCAGTCGCTATAGCTATCTCCCTTTCACCTGTGATAGAGCACTGTAAGAGAGAAAGCACAATCGCGGTTTCAGATTTCGTTTTTCGGGAAGCATGTTTTGTTGCGATGGACGTGACAGATACCATAACTCAGCGTTGTAATAAAGGTGAGTATCTCAGCCCAGATCATCGTTTTCGTGCGCTCGCGCAAGGCACCTGTAAATCCCCTACTAAAGTAGAAATACGGCGAGATTAAGCTTCTTTACAATATTTTTACTCTACAGTTCGTTCATTCTTTGGTTCAGTTTTGTTTTGTTTTCTTCAGAGTATTTTTTCTAAAATGTATACCTATACAAATATCGTACATAGCTAATCTTACGAGCATTGTATCATTTATTACCTAGGTACTTGTAATCTAATGACTGTAACAGTTTTTAGGGTTCCGTACCCAAAGGGTAAAAACGGGACCCTATTACTAAGACTCCGCTGTCAGTCTGTCTGTCCGTTTGTCAGTCACCAAGCTGTAACTCATGAACCGTGGTAGCTAGACAGTTGAAATTTTCACAGATGATGTATTTCTGTTGCTCTGTAACAACTAATATTAAAATCAAAATAAAATAAATATTTAAGTGGGGCTAATATCATATATAGTACGGCTCATCTGAGGTGAACTTTTCGCTTCAAACCGTAATCTTTCAAACAAAGGCCATTGTCTCTATTATCGGAAAAGTGCTTGCTCCCGACTTGGCACGTGCCAGTACAACATTCATATTGAAAAACAACCGGTATCGTCATAGTATTAAGGTTCAAATTTAATGTCACTGATATTCTAGATATTACGTTTTGGTAGTGTAGGACGATAAACCGCCCCGAAGCGATACGGCGCTCATATTATTTTGATACTTAGTGTGGTGTTAAAAATGAAACGCGGTTATTTATTATATTGTTTTATTTAAATTATTAGCTTGCGGTGGTAAATGTAATAATTTACAAAGGTGCAGCTGCAAGCATTGTTATTTTTTCTTATCTTTAAAATAACGATACTGTGAAATTAGCACCTCTGATGTGATGCCGATGCATAGTAACAATAAAAACACTGATAAGGCAAATGTGGAGCTTTGAAGCGTACAGCTTTTCTAACAAAACGTCACGTGTCAACGGTCAGAAGAAAGGTCGGTTATAATATAAGAAAGAAATTGATTATATCTGATTTTTTATGACACGATTTTATCTAGTAGTAGTAGTATAACTGTTTATATACCTACACGGAAAAATTTTGATTATACCTATGTTAAACTTATTAATCTTAAATTTACATTGTTACCTTAGATTTTGTTATATAACAAATATACAACGCTTTATCATAAATAACCGTGTTTCATTTTTAACACCACACTAAGTATCAAAATAATATGAGTGCCGTATCGCTTCGGGGCGGTCTATCGTCCTACACTACCAAAACGTAATATATAGAATATCAGTGACATTAAATTTGAACCTTAATACTATGACGATACCGGTTGTTTTTCAATATGAATGTTGTACTGGCACGTGCCAAGTCGGGAGCAAGCGCTTTTGCGATAATAGAGACAATGGCCTTTGTTTGAAAGATTACGGTTTGAAGCGAAAAGTTCACCTCAGAAGAGCCGTACTATAACAAACGTTAATTTTTGCCGTTTTTTCGCGTAATGATACGGAACCCTTCGTGCGCGAATCCGACTCGCACTTGTCCGGTTTTTTTCATATGTTAGTTTATTACATTACACATTAGTTTATGTCATAATGTAACAGAATACACTGATCTTTATATTATCTTTCAGTCGCATCAAGTTGCCCTTCTGTTTACAATTTCCGCTGCACCTGTAAATTTAGACGTTGCTCGCGCCGCGCGCGCACGCGCCGGTCACGACCGACAACCCGTTAGGTCTCATTTACACTGGCACGATCACTGCCGTCATATTCCAGAAGATTATCTGTACCTTCACTCTCCATATACACATCAGGCATTCTAAAATCATACCTTTCCACATATAAGTGCCTGTAGGTTTCGGTTCAAATTGAAAATTTATGAAAGCCAACTGCCTAGCTGGAAAACGGGAGTATCCTTAACGATGGCCCGAGGCACACAATCGAGATCACGCAGCTGTTGTCACACGCAATTGTGGCGAGTAAAATAGTTTGTAATACAAATCACAAATAATCAGCAGATCATTTAAATATCTATTGTTAGTTGTGGTTATGTAAACTTCATACTTAATTTCATAGAAGTTTGACGTTTAAAATAAATAAATCTTGCACAGTCTGTGCTATCAAAGTCGCTGCCAACTTAGCTTGGTCTGACTCTATCTAAATATCGAAAAAAAATGGTTATGAGCGTTCGTTGTAGAGCAGAATTATGTATATGAAAGCCCGACGCACTGATATTATAAATTCTCTTAATCTCTGTCTTTACACCCAGGTCTTTTTTTTTTTAATCTACTTATTTAAAAGAAGCCTTTATCAGAAAGACATGTCGGCTCCGTTGGGCCTCTATAACAAAGAATTTCAACAAGTGTTACTAAACAAAAACATCAAAAAAACTGTACACAAATATAGCACTTTTTGACAGTGGTTCCGCCAATATAGATTGGAAAACCCCAATATCCGTTACTGTATAATCCCTACCTTGAAATAGTTGCGCCCTCTTGTCTCGAGTCCGGACACATTCCATTAGGAAGTTATGCGACAGAGTCGCATATATCGCAGTTGGGTGACTCTGCTTTCCTCATCAGATGAGCAATCATATTTAATGGAATGTGACCGGATCGAAGCCTATGAGCACGTACAATTTTCGCCCGGTCTAAGTCAGCCACTTCCCACCAGGGTATCCGAGGAGGCTCACATTGAATAGTCTTGTACCAGATTCCTTTCTCTTGCGATCTTTCATCAAAGAACTCCTTCCAGCGACCATACATTTTTCCTTTATACTGAGCGACTATTTCTGAGAAATCTGGAGCGACATCAACCTCAGTTCCCTCAGAAGCAGCCGCTGTCACCAACCGGTCAGCCTCCTCGTTTCCTGCCAAGCCGATATGTGACGGAACCCACTGTATTTTCAAACACATTCCGCAATTTCGGAGTTTAGAGATTTGCAGGTCTTGTTGATAAAATAGAATCGTGTTTTCTTGTGTTGCAGTTACTCTGCTGTGAAAAGGCATTGAATGTAAACATTAAACAATTCACTCTTAAATGTACGACAGCATTGAAATAAATTATCGGCAATTAAGATGAAAAATTGCAAATGTTCTTGGTAACATAATTTTCTATGAGCGTAGTTAATGTAAGGGCGGTTACAACCTAGCCGAGTAAGTCGCCGAGACCTGGCTAACCTCTGTAAATACCAACACCTGATATTTAATACCTCGACGTCTTTATTGTGGGCTATAAATCAAAGAGGAAAGCACTGCTTGCATGATAAAATGCATCTGTATTGAGTCTGGGTGTCATTAATCTACATTAATTAAACACTGTTTAAATAAAAGAAGAATTCGATTGCCTTATATTATGCTTGAATTAATTAATCTTGTACACTTGATGTTCGAATTCGAAAATTCTAAGAGTTATAAATTCATGAAACGAAATACGTAAAGAAGGAAATCAGACCACACATTAAGTAGGTACTTACATAGGTTGTTAATAGTTTAGCTATGGTCAGGATAGAAGAATTACCACGTAGGTAGACTTGGACATCCTTCTTAGATTAAATGAGTTGTTAATTTTTAACAAGCAGAAACGTCTGCGAACGATGCTATTAAGCTTAGAATAAATTTAAAAGTGGAAAAATTACTGTCTTGGGTGACCTAGGATCCAGTATAGATCCAGAGGCCGTGAGTTCAAGTCTCACCCAAGACAGTAATTTTTCCACTTTTAAATTTATTCTAAGCTCAAAATTGTTATTCCTCAATTCAAAAATTAACTAATAGCAAGTAAACAAACCGTATTATTACCGCGTTTATAGTCGGGGGCAAGTTGTACAAACATTTTACCAGAGCATCAAGATAAGTGCCATAATCTGAGTCATGTCGGGACACTCGCTACATTTCGTTTACAATGGCTCATTAAATTGAAATGCTTCTGCGTCCGGCCCGGTTATACCTGCTTTCCTCGTAATTACTGCTCTAACTCAACACTGTAATACTGGCCTTAAAAACTTTTCAAGAATGTTAACGCTAAAAGGTATTCTCGTCCTGCGAAAGATAGTGAACTAGTTGCGCAGGTCGGGTAAACTGCATACCTATATACGACTAATTTATTGAATACTGTAACAGACTTATTAACGATATCAATATATTACTTGTTATTATTATTACCAATGTATGCGATATGATAATAAATTAATCCTAATTAGCATTATTATTACTTATTATTTTATGCACATTTTTACTGTAGAATTTACCTTAATATAAATCTTTTTAAAGTCCCGTTTAGTGCGAGGACTTGCATGCAATATTCGATACATTTCTAACAAGTATGTAGGTACAACGAATTCAGTTGATCGACCAAATACCACAATGTAACGAAAATCGCATGCAAGTTCTTGATCCGTCTAAATGGGGCTTACTCCTAAAAAACGAAATATATACGATCATATTTATACATCATTAAATGCCCTTTTACCATGAGTGGAACTCAAGACTTCCAGATCATACTCGTAGGTATGGTTACGACGGCTAGGCTACGGAGACGGTTAAATTTAAAACTGTTTTTTAAAACTATTGGAAACATCTTTCATAACTGTATTTATTATACCATAATTGCAGGAAATTAATGTAATATTACTGTCACAGCTTTATCAATCTCATTGTCACTCATTAAGAAGCGATGCAACAGCGATCATCTGTGCAACCGGTCTCGTCATCTTTTGCCCGTTAATGTATAATCCACAGTCAATCCGATTAATAATTTAAATAAAATATCCTTTTACTTTACTGCGAGCAATTAACAGTTTCATCGGCGTTTTAAAAAGATAGTCAAAAGCAAGATATTTTTTACCGACTGCCAAAACGAGGGTTAGATATTTAAGAGGCTTATGCCATCTGTTTGTCAGTTTGTTCTGCCTTCGGACCCCGATCGGTTCCTTTCTATCGATCTTAGATTAAAACTTTAATGTAGGTCCCTATATATAGATTATATAGTCCTATGACAGATTCCCGTGGGCAGAGTAGAATGTTTCGTGTACTTCATAGGACAACGTCGTCAGTACCATAGAGAAATAAGTAAGACAAGAGTGCTCACTCCATACATCAGTTCAGACTATTAATTTCAGAGTCTACATCTAGCATCGAGTAGCGGAACTATCAGTACTGCTACTTGACAATAAATGTAGCACCGACCGGAAAGTCTTATCTCAACAGTATAAGACTTTCCGGTCGGTGCTACATCTATTGTCAAGTAGCAGTACTGATAGTTCCGCTACTCGATGCTGGATGCTAATAGTCTTTTTGGTACTAAAACTGATGTATGGAGTGAACACTCTATGTATTTTTTTCTCTATGTCAGTACTCAGCTATTTACCTACTGCAAGAATTGTGTTGTGCATATGCCACAATAATACAATGTAAGCGTGTACGACGTTCTCCACATAAGACAACAAATTACGCGCGTGCGTCGATCTAACGGGACGGCGATAATCGCGAAACGATAAAAGCGATAAAAAAACGCGGTGCAGGCGCGTAACGGATTGCGCGATGCGCTCCGCCCGTCAACGCAAAGCGCTCACTTCGTTTATTTTCAATATACTTACATATTTGAGGATGCGAGTCTGAAACAACACTTTAACAATATAGCCATTAGCCAGCTACATATGCCAACTATTACGGTATGGTAACCTTTAAAAGAAAACCGGCCAAGTGCGAATCGGACTCGCTTCCAGGGGTAACATTAAGTCCGACTCACGCTTGACTGCACATTGCTAATAGGTTTTCCTGTCAGATAGGTAAAGAACTATTTTGTGTATTTTTTTAATTTTAGGCCCAGTAGTTTCGGAGACAAAGGGGGGGAATGGTCGGACAGACAGACATACAGACGCACGAGTGATCCTATAATAGTTTCGTTTTTTCCTTATGAAGTACGGAACCCTAAAAAGGACAAAAACTCGATTATTCATTAAATAGTACCCAAAACAGTATATAGTAACCGTAATCCTCCTATACCTACATCTTATTATCAATGTAGGTAATCAGGGCAGGCGCCACATGTTAACATGCTAAACGACCTGTGATACATAATTAGCACAAATATCACCCATACTTGCTAACTGTGGTTTAATGCGATACTTATAAAATATTCATCGCGGGGCCAAGAACTAATGGATCTCGGCAAATTGCGGAAAGCGATAAGAGCTTTGAAGCTACTGGGCTGTTAGAAATTCCTCATAAAATACGAATTAATGCAATCAAATTAAATCAGTGATATGATTAGGTTTCTCTAATGTCATTTAGTTTAGTAATTGTTCGCACGTGCATTGCACTCATATTATTGTCCGTATATTGGTGCGAACGAAACGCACAGGGCGAATAACAAAATGACATCATTTTGATGTCAAAATGTAAGTTTTAATTCGCCTACAGAAAGAGCAGATTTGACTAGTTACTGGACTAGACAGACAGCACCCTTAGTAAACAATCGACATATTTGGATCTAATATATAAACAGAATAGTTTGTTATGAAGAACCACCACTTTAGTGGTTTTTTTTATATAGGTAAATATATGTTTTAAGTCAATTTTACAATTTATATCAGTGGAAAATGAAATCAGTTTTACGAAAATACACGGAAATAACAAGGTACCTACACTGTGGATTCATCACAGTATGACTGTAAGGATAAACCAGAGACAAGAGCCAAATTTATTTCAATCCGGTACGTGAAAAAGCAAGCAACCGATAAGCAGAGTGAGAGTGCGATAAGCAGAGTCTTGGCCGTGGTCCGCAGGTTAGAGTTTTATTTGGAGAATTGGAACCCACAACGTCGTTTTGTTAAAATTTAGAAAATAATGTACCTGACATGTAGATAAATTCCATGGACTCACTTTACAACATAAAGATAGCCACAAAATAGATAGTCGTACATTGACATGTTTGCCATCATTTAGCTGTCAATTTTATTGTTAAGCTGGGACAGCCGCTGTCATGTTACATTAGGAACGATCTTGGTCCATTGAGACCACAGTAAATTTACACCGTTCTACATTTTATTACCTTTAAAGCAGACTTCACACTCCAAATGTCCGATTTGTAATAAAGCAATCTTGGACTATAGAAAATATAGCTGTGCGGTCTACATTTTATTGCTTTTTGAAGCGTTCTTTACAGACCTAATGTCCATTTAGTAATGTGAACACATTTAAACATTTCCTTTCAGTTGTTCGCTGACCGCAACAGAATGGGTTTTTAGGTACCTACTCACATTAGGTTTTTATGCCTTTTATGATTATATTCATGATCTAAATTACATGAATGGCGTGACGGGCTCTTAAACTCGAGGGCCTTGTTTGACTATTCAGTGATTAAAGGAAAACGTACGAGACTGTCTTCAAACAGAGCGGAAAACTATTTTTTCCTAAAAACTGACTTTGTTGAAACTTTTTATGGAGTTACTTTTATAGCCAAAATAGCAAAAACGGAACCTAATACTTATAGTTTTGTCATATCCGTCTGTCCATATATTATATTCAGTCACTATCCTAGAAGCAATTAAAATTGGAAAATAGGTGTATTTTGTAAGCCGCAACTTAGTTTAGAAGTTAAAATGTATTTCAGGGGAAGTCTTTTTTTCCGATTTAGTTTCCATGTATCTAATTCAGAAAAAAACATCATTCGATACCTATGTGTTTAAAAACAGCTTTAAGGTTGTAATTGGCAAGTTTTTAACTTCTACCTATATGCTGTACAAAGCAAGGACCTGAATATATAAATTCGTAAATACCCGACCGCTCACCGGTTTCGCCAGGCTCGTAAAGCCGTACTTTATCATGTCGTGACATTTTTTCGGCGAAATCAGGCAATGCGGCAATAATATCTGTTTATTTGATGACACGCAACGTATAACCTTGTGTCTAACAAACGACATTTGAAATTAATTACATTATTATGTTCCAATTTAATGTTCTTAGATTTAATGTAGGTATTGCATTTTGGGCAGAAAAAGAAAGATCCCCAAAAACGTTATAGCGACTACATATAGTACATATATGTATAAGCAATTAGTTTGCTCCAACTACTAAAATTGCCTAAGTAGGTATAATAAAAGGTAAATTGCCGTAAGCTAATACTGAAACCTTGATATTGGTTCTTACATTAAATAATCATACCAGTTCAATGGACGCCGCCACGGCACGGGTAAAGTTCAAATGACAAGGAAAATGTAACTAAAATTAAACACACTTGACTTTGAAACTGTCGCTAAGTCGATACAGTAATGTAAAAAAAAACGTGTCGACGTGTTGTAGAATCCATGTACAATGTTTTTCCGATGCCATGATTATCGATATAATGCGGTCGTACGGCTCAATCGAGTTTTTGCATCGATTACACCGTGATCTAAATACCACCTACCATCAGTGGTGATGTAGTCTTCTATAAAACACATTCCGTTTACCTGCTACACCCTGTATGTTTGACATAGATATTAATAAGTCGACTTTCAATTCCTTGTAAGCTGAAAAAAAATTAGTTATCTGAATAACCTGACGAATTCATATTTTTTTATCAGTGTTAAAAATACAAATCACACTTAGCGAAAGTTAGATTTTATATAGACGCACTTATTTCCAATTTTCTCTTGTTCGTAAACTTGAACCAAACAATATTGGACTATGTGCTTAGTAGTGAACTAGTCAAATTAAACTCTTAGTGGCATTTAGCGGCGTAAATGGTCACTTAGGAGCGGCAGAACAACATGAGGTGTGAAAGCTGTTCAACACTTTTAAACAGCTGTGATACAATATTAGGCATGTATGCTTTACTCATACTTTAAAGTATCTCTGTTCTCTTTGTTGTTCCTCTGGGTCTTCTCATGGACCTCTGAAACTTTTTTCCACCACTGAAAAGTGTAGTACTATTTCCAGATATATTGTATTTCACCTTAAAATTATTTATATAGGGTACCTACGTTTGGTTAATGCGCAATATAAATAGTCGAACTTAATTAACGCCGCTTAACTTGATTATAACTTTTACTAATAAAACTATGAAAGTTTAATCTGTCAGCTCCCAGTGGCTCATATATGAGCCAGAACGCTTATGGGTGACGTCATATCGTGGGATTCGACAGGTGTTTTACGATCTCAATGAAAAGGAAAAAGAAATTCGATCTAATGCTCTTCATAAGATTCTATCATAAGGATCTTTCTGTGATGGAAAGCCACACATTATTATTATACCTAATTATAACCGACCTACACTACGATTGGTAAGAAAGATGGCTTCCTTTAGGAACAAATCTATTATTCGCCAATTTTCTGCTCTAATTTTGAATACTGGCGGACACCAGCTATCGATAATTCGGGGTCAGTGGGTTATCAAGGTCAGGACTAATTTTATTACAGTGATAGAAGAAAGGACGCCGAGGCGTCGGCTTCGTCTGTCTTTCCGTAATCGCCCGTTTCCTATGGTATGCTAATGTGTGACGCCGGCACGCGACTGGCCTGCGTGTATTAGGGTGCCCTTGTGTTAATTTTTGCCTTTAAAGGTTGGTTAGGTGATAGACAAGATTTTTTAAATTTTACTTCAGGTGCCCTCTTACTGATTGTGACGGTTCAAAATTTATATTGATTGTTCAAAATGACTTCACTAAAAATAACCGTAAAATAAAGTTGAAAAAGACGAACAGTAGTTTTACTAGGTATTGCAGGTAGGTATGATATCCATCGGCCAATTAATCAGACATACAATTTTCAACGTAATAGTTTTGAATTGTTTTTGTTCATATATGTAAGTTCAGAATTAACCATGTATTGAGCCCTCGCTAGGGGCGCAGTCCCACGAAATGTAGCCTCGACATAATTTAAGAAATGAGGTCGACAGTTCGGAAATGAATGCTAATAAATTCTGTACAGAATGCTAACTTGTACAAGTTTTCATTATGTAAAAATATTTATTGCTTTTATAAACAAACATCGTTTTGATAAACTAATTAATATTCCTTGGGGTTTTGCTCAGATATACGATAGATAGGGTACTTACATAATGTGTATTACAAATTATCTATTTAGGTAATAAATATATAGGTACATATATGTATATATGGGTATATGCATAAGTATATAATTTTTTTATATTTATGTAAGAATGTATGTATTTAGTTGATATTATGTAATTTATGTTATGTATGAGTATTGTATGCATTGTACGAGGTTCGTATATATTTTTTTATTTGGTTTCTCTAATGCACCGCCTACAATTTTTTCTGCTTTGCCCTAAGGTTGGCCGGTAGAAATTGCCTCATGGCATTGGCATGGGTTCGCCTTTTGTACACTAAGTTTTTCTTTCGTGCAATAAAGTATAGTAAATGAAAATAAATTAATTAATTAATTACTTGTAATCGGTATTTTTAGTAGTTAATGCTCGATAACATTGACATTTATTTTAAGGAATAGGAATAGTGTGAAGTCATACGAGCCGCGATGCAAATTAGTTCGTCTAGTTCCACACAATAATTTTGTTTATTCTAATATATTTTACACATGAACATAAAATGACCCAGTAATGGGAACCATAAAAGTAATGTTTAATCTAGTTTATTTTGATCGTTTAATAAAATTGCATGAGACTATTATTGCTGAAAAAAATTACTTTTCAATAACGTTGTCCAATTCATATTGTCCTCTCCTACAGCACTGCTGCATGCAGGGGCTCGAAACAAAATTGTCAGTACATTGGCAGAGCCGTGTTGCTTTCCCTAGTAGGTAATAGCCCTTTTCACATCTGTTTTATTCCTACCCGTCTAATAAAAAATGAAAAATCATTATTTTTTGTATTTGGATTTAGTTATTGTAGAATAATACCATATAAAATTAAACTACATTAGTATAAGCATTAAATATTAGTGATTTTTTAACTAAAACATTATATTTGTATAAACGCGAGAACCTCAAAAAATGGTCTGACTAGACGAAAACATATTCCCTTAAATATGATTTCACAACCATGTGAATCAATTTAAGCTATGTATCTATAAGGAACCCTATTGTGTTATAGGATTACTATATTAATCAACGGAAAGATGAGATCGCTGAAAGCTGAAAGTTCTTAAGGCAGCGTGTGACCTCCGCATTATATCGACGTAGAGTTCAACGCACTTCTAACGTAAGTTCTCATTTTTTCGTCACCAAAACCACACTTTTCAGGTTAATGAGTTTAGTTCTTTGAGTTATGAGTAATTTATGCGAAGAAACATTTATTTTTGGTTTTAGTAAAAAAAACATCACTAAATTAAATTCAAAATTTGCATTAAAATTTGTTATATGAAAACTCTTTTGTAAAAAAAACTAATAGGCATATTTTTTTCACTATAGGATATAAAACAGTTAAAACTACAATAGCTAACATCAAACCAAATTATTTTTTCGTTAAAATACTTAAAATAAGGCGGCTAATTTACTTAACCGACCTCCCCAGCTCATAAAAATCCGGAACATACATAATAACCGTATTTTTTTTATCCAACATTAACATTAGCGTACAACCCCTGACCTTTCCCAAAACAAAGATCGTTTTCAGTCAAACTTCCGCAGCATCCCTCATCTGAAATGTGTTTGTCCTCACCTGTTCTTTCCATGGCCGATCTTGTAGAGCTCGACATGCTTGAACTGAGCGTAGGTGGCCATTGTGGTTTTATGTAAAACACGAAGGGGGTGTTTATAACACGAGACACTGCGCGGAACCGGCGCGGAGTGAAAGATGACGTGCGGTAGTAGCGGCGGGCGTCAGCTGACTGAACGCGCGCGGGCTGAACCCTCGCTTAAGTCGTAGTCGATGCTGGCACCCTCCGCCCGCGCGTGAAAAGCGATCCGGGCGCATGCGCGCGCCACTTCCGCACTATTTTTTTTTTTAATCTTACACTTACAGTCACCTGGTTCCGCGGATGGATGGACCGCGGCCTGTGGCATATGCCGCAAGCTGCCATCCAGATGACCAGCGCTGACAGACAGCTAACGTACCGTAAAAACTAATAGTAGGAAGTGTAACAAACAAAGAAACCATACAGTACGAGTAGTAACCATTTTTTTTGTTTTACGCTTTGCTTCTAGACTTCACATAAATCGCAACTTTGACCTGATTGTACACCCGTCTGTATTTTTTAAAATAAGCTTTTATAAACTTACCAGTACATGCATTTTATTCGGTAAATACACATATGTACCTATCTAAGGATATTTATTACACCATAAATACCATTTATCGTATTACGTAAAACAGACCACGGTATTATTTAAAGCTAAAAGCCATTGGCTGCACTCCTACAGAGATATGATAAAATAACATCAAATTTTTAATTAAATGAATATATTATCGCCTGACTAGACATAATCTCGCTAATTTCATTCATTACCAGTGTCCCTTACCCCTTCGAGTGGCAGGGGTTGTCACCCGTGCACCGGTGCGGACGAGTCACATTACATTGTTAGGATCAAAGTTCCTTTGCCTTGTCGACCTTTACCTTAAAGAGTAGCTTCAATATGCACGAGATATATAAATTTTGAATTTTGAGTGCGCATTACAGAACTATAGGTACCTACTATTTAAATAAAATAAAAAATATAGCATCGATTTCCACTGATTTGATTTGATCCGATCGATCCGATTAAGTTGGATGAAAATAATAATAATACAATTCTGAACACATTGTTATGGCAGGTGTCCGTACGTCTTTGTAATAACCCAGTCTAATAGTACACCCAAACTTCAATCCATAGACCAGTATACTGTTCTCTTTTTCTACAATAGTCCCAATGCCTGCTGAGACCGGTTCATGGATGTCTGTTGTTGCACCTGGGAACGGGTTCCAGCAGACGTTCTACATGACATAAAAGCTCTCCAAGGGGCCTCTACGTGTTGGATCTGTGTCCCCACGCAAGCCTATCAAAAAACCGGGATTATAGGCCCGTTATATCCAAGGAGATACAATTCTACCAGGGATTATGAAGAACACATCACAAAATCTAAATTGTTAAATTGTTAGGTATATTATATGTAAATGCTATTATGCACATGCATCTATGTCCGGCCCGATTCGAACAATGCTTATATGGAATCACTGTGGTACGATACCGATCTGTCAGTGTCAAATGTGACGTTTTTTGGTTGAACAAATGTCACTTTAGACACAAACCCCTGCTCCCGTGACTTCCATGCGCAAAGCCAGTGTGCAGTGGTTTTCATAAGTTAAAACAGCATTTTATGCTTCGGATTCTATAATTGGCTACTTTCCTACTAGTCAAATCTGCTTTTTTTTTTAAAACTGTCAAAACGATTTGCTAATATGAATTTATATGAAAACGTGTGTAGTGACGTCACAGTCAACTCCATCCGATTTATTAAATAGAAATTGTGTTTAAAAATAACTGCTATCTATGTTTTTCTAATAATTATCTGGTGCTTTATTTCGTGCATGGTGTGAAATAATAGTAGTTTATGCAACAGTGATATAATAAGGGTTCTTAAAATTCAAGGGTCGAAGTTACAAAACGAGACGTAGTCGAGTTTTGTAAAAAAAGACCCGAGAATTTTAAGAACCAATTATGAGCTGTTGCATACATTACTTTTTCTATGACAGCTGCAGCCAAAAAAAAAAAAAAAAAAAAAAAAAAAAAAAAAAAAAAAAAAAAAAAAAAAAAAGAGTTATTATTAAAAAAAAGAGTTATTATTTAAAAAAAATTGAGTTATTATTTAAAAAAAAAAGAGTTATTATTGTAAATGAAAACATACCTCTTTCAATCAAGATGATCGGAACTTGTATCTTTAAAAAAAATAAAGCAGTTGTATTATACTCATAAGATGACTGCTAGCAGTCATCTTATGAGCCTATAGACAAAGCATTCAAATGACATTGCTTTAGATATCACTGTCAGTCATTTAATTGACACATTTAAGTGCTGGAGTAGAAAAATTATTTTAAGTAGAGGAAAGTACCCAATTTAAGTAGCCTATGTTCATACCTAAGGTTTAAAAATGTCATCTAAATTGTTTTAGTAGTTTGGCCGTAAAAAATTAAAAGGCAAAGTAACTTTCGCATTCGCGGATCCAGCATCATAATTATTTTGATTATTATCGTCAAATTACATATTGTTTTTCAGACAATCCAGAAAAGCATATGACAAACCAGTGCTAAAAGTTATTAAGGCAACCAAATAAGAAAATATTATTCAGTTAGCGATGAATGCAAGGATTCGATAATTGCACGTGCTAACCGACTGAGAACAATTTGGCTGCGGTTTAAGGATTTCGCGAGGGTTGCCCGTTGCCCATAGCACAGCTGAACCCTCGAGGTCGATAAACTGTAGCTAGATGATAAGCCGGATTAAAACCAACTCATTCGTGTTACACCAGTAGGCTGAGGGTTTTTTTTACATTGGAATATGTAATTAATACAAATTCGGCAACATTAGATAGGTACCTATAGTAAGTAAGTACGTCTTGGTTAAGTTGAGTGTCAATTCGTTTACAAAATAGGTATGTTTATTTAGTTTAGTTGACAATAAACAATCTGATAACATGATATGCAAGTAAACCATTATTTTCAAATCCTAAACATGACTCCGGGCAATTAGATATCTATATGAACTAATGGTAGTACATATGTATAAGAAAATGATACATTTTATGTGGTTTAATTTGTATATTTTCTAAATATATTTGTTGATAGCATTGTTATAAACACATTTCCTGTTTTCATTGAAACTAATAAGTCAGAAATAAATATATTGTAGCTTTACCTGCTAATGTTGACGGAAAATCTGGAACTCGCTACTTACTAGAATAATGAATACCTAACAAAAAATAAGTATACGTGTTATATGAGTTGGACACCACCCGAAATCTTATCTAAATCGACACGTACATTACGATAGAAGTACGAAAAGTAGGAAATTCGCAACGAGTGGCGATAAATTAAAACACGACCGAAGGGAGTGTTTTAAATCGACACGAGTTGCGAATTACCTTTTCGCACGTGTATTGTACAACGTTTTACAGTACATATGTCTCTTTAAATTTTCAACATACCTACGCACGTACGAGTATAGTGCTTGTTAACGCACTAGGGCGGTAAATTAGCTCCATATGTACTGTAATAAATATTTTGGGCCCTACAATAAGGAAAACAAAAGCCAATAAGGACTAGACGAAATATCAATCAATTAACATTTATTAATAACGGGCTTATACGTAAATGAATTGTGTTGTTATTATTGCTCTGTACAGTGAGCTGCGAAATTGCATGGAAAAATTATGATTGAATTCATTGATAAAGTCGCCATACACTTTTGCGGCTGATGGTACATCTACATGTGTCTCTGAATTTAATAACTTTTCCATCCCCTCATTCGAACAAGCCGTCACTGTCGCTCACTGTCGCTACAGAGATAAATTAAGAGGCAAATTAATTAGAAGATATCCCCCCATCCTTCGACAACATTTATATTTTTACTTACTTGCTGTGAGTAGAGTAGGTACTTATTTATCGAAAAGGGTGATGATGATGATGATCCCCTTCCGGCCGATTTCGGCCATGGCGACCACTACGACTCCTAGTTTGCTCGGCGCTCGTGCGCCCGAAGATGGCTGACGTAGCCGATCTTCGAGGTGAACTCCCGCGCACATTGAGGGCACGTGAGGCACGAATTGAGTTGATGCGATGGCAGCCGCGGCTACTACCATCTTCCAAGTAGGGACGAGCATTTGTTTAGGGCACCTTTTCTAGCCCCCTCCCCGGCTGAGCGAGGAAAGCAGTGCCTCCCTTAATAGGGCTGCTTTGTCATCCTAGGTGCTGCCGAATCCATACTGTCGCCCCAGATTTGCAGTACCAAAGCGACCACGGCGTGTACTCACACCCCTAGAACCGCCCATGTGCAAAACATGTGCAAACAAAGTCTGGCGTGCATCGCGCCCGACTCTACCTCCTCCCATCGCCACAGGACTTAAGACATAATCGGAGTCCAAATTCAGGAGCGGTCAATTGCGCAGGATATATTGAGGTGCGTAAGCGTTCGCGCAAACACAGACGCTCACACTCGTCTTCCCTCTCCCCGAATCAGTGGAACGGAGAACCGCTACGACTGGAGAAGAGGTCAGATGATATGTCTGGCCGACGGTAACTTTATGCCCTCTACCGTCGCCCTGGGCCATCCACCTTGCCTTGCCGAGTCGCCGAGTCAGCCAAACCCTGTTGCATATCTGCGGTGGGTTGCCTTCCTTGCCGAGACGGACTTTGCCGTGCGCTATGCGGGAGGTGACCGCGTATAGCTAGCGCATCGACCGCAGGAAGCGAATGTCTTATCACAGGGATGCTGCTGCCCATCCCTGGGGTGAGCATTTACTTCCGCTATATTATTTGAATGGATTGACCGCCATTGATCGGTTGACTGACTGCACTGCACCCAGCGGGCGATGGGGTCGTCACTTCCCGACGCCGACGTATTTCACGCATGGTTAGCAGGAGTAATAACAAAAAAGGGAAGAAAAATATTAATTATGTCAGTAAGTCACATGAACGAAGAAGGTTATGTTTGAACAAACAAAGAAACAAACAAACAATAATTTATTTGCAAAAAAGGGTAACGTTTACAGGTCTTAATGTAAGTAAACAGTAGGTTGTTTCACCTTTTCGACTGTATACAACAGCATGCAAATCCATGAAGGCATCTTAAAAATAATTACATTTGAAAACTTAATGACTATAAACAACTTTAACTTTTTATTAAAATTACCATATATTATATAATTACAGCCATTTATATCGTGATAACCATAAACCAAAGCCATTATAGACATTTATATAGAAATTTATACAGACTATTACTCTACGTTATTAAAAAACTGGTACTTACAGGCGCATTTGCAATTACACGTATACATCTCTTTTGAATCTTGAATGCCCTTTCAACATCCACGGAGTTACCCCATAGGATGAGGCCGTAGTTGAGAACGGAAGCTACATGTCCATGATAAGTTACAAGCGCAGCTTCAGGAGAAACAGAATCACGTAACTTTCTTAAGGCATATACAAAACGATCGAGCCTTGAACATATTGATGTTATATGTTCTTTCCAGTTTAGATAGGAGTCGATATATAAACCCAAAAATTTTATTGTCTCAGTTTTCTGAAGAGCTGCACTATCAATGGTGATATTAAGATGAGGAGGGGTTGCCCCATATGAATGGAATTGCATATGCATATATTGAGTTTTGGATAAATTTTTCAGAAGGTTGTTATTGAATAAGTACACGGATTTTGGCTCCTTACTATAATAGTTTTGTCGTCCGCAAAAAGTATTGATTTGGGCTGAGTGGCTTTAGGAAGATCGTTTATAAAGATTAAAAATAACAGTGGACCTAAGTTACTACCCTGAGGTACTCCTGCGACTACATTACGATTAGGCGATCTATATATAGTTTTATGTATTTGATTTTTAATTTCTACAAATTTAGAAATTTCTGTGCATTGCCTTCTATTATGTAGATAAGATCTGAGCCAATCGTTTGAATGGCCTCTGGTTCCACAAGCATCTAACTTTTTGAGAAGTTTTGAGTGATCGACTAGGTCAAAAGCTTTGGTCATATCGAGGAATATGGACATTACAGGGGATTTGTCATTAATGGATTCAGTTAAATATATAATAAACTCAAAACATGCCACCTCTGTATTGAGACCTTTTCTTCTTCTTTCTTCTTCTTCTTCTTTCTCCTGGCTTTTGTCCCAGTTTATTTGGAGTCAGCCCTCCTAGTAATCCTGCGCCACAGGTCACGGTTGTGGGTTGTCTCGTCTGTTGCGTTCAACAGCTTCATGTCGTTTTTGACTGTTTGGAGCTAGGTTGTTGGTGGTCGTCCGGGTCCTCTCTTCTTCTCTTCGATTCTCATAACCCTTTTTGTCATATGGTCACCATCCCGCCTCATTACATGTCCATACCAGCGCATACGGTTCTCTCTGAGTTTTACTTGTATATTTGCGACCTTAAACGTACCATGAATATAATCATTCCTAATTTTATCCATTCTTGTCACTCCTCCAGACCAACGTAGCATCTTCATCTGTGTTGTGTGCATTTTTTGTTCATCTGTCTTCCTCATCGGCCAACACTCGGAACCATACAAGAGGGCGGGTCTGACTGCCCTTTTGTAGACGTCGCCTTTTATTCTAATTGGCATACGGGAGTCACATAGGACGCCCGACAATGTCCTCCATTTCAACCAGGCCGTTTGGATTCTATGTTGTATGTCTTTTTCTACACAAGCTTCTGGTGCTACAACAGATCCAAGGTACTTAAATTGTTCTGCTCTGTGAAGAGGTGTGTTATCGATCGTTGGACATGAGATTGTACCTTTGTTGGTTCCAGAAAAACCACAATACATGTACTCAGTCTTTTGTCTATTAACTCTCAGCCCTCTTTTTTCTAACGACTCCTGCCAAGCGGTAAGGTCTGATTGTACTTCTGTCAACGATTCAGCTATAAGAACTACATCGTCGGCATATAGTAATGACCATGGCGCTGGTTTTTGTATCTCTGCAGTAATATAGTTCATTACTAGGTTAAATAGTAGAGGGCTTATGGTCGAGCCTTGATGGACACCTACTCTGATCTCGAAAGTTTCACTTGATCCTGATGGACTGATCACTCTTGTGGATACATTATGGTACAGATCTTTAAGCAGCTCAATGAAGTATTCTGGCACCAGTTGCGCTCTCACCGCGTGCCAGATAAGCTCTCGTGGTACCCGATCAAACGCTTTCTCGAGATCTATAAAAACCATATGTAAATCTTGTTTCCGAGACTTGTACTGTTCCATAAGTATTTTGACTGAATGGATGGCATCCATGGTACTCACACCGCTGGTGAATCCGCATTGGTTTGGTGTGATGTTTGTTGCTTTTGTTAACCTTTTGACGAGAACACTCTCCCAGATCTTAAGGGTATGAGATGTGAGCTTGATAGCTCTATAATTCCCGCAGTCAGCTACATCCCCTTTATTCTTATAGAAAGGTATGAGTTTGCTGGTCCTCCATATTTCAGGGACTTTCTTAGATATTAGAATCCCGTTAAACAACTTGGTCAGCCACTGTACTCCAGTTATACCTAGATGTTTCCATATTTCCGCAGGAATTTCGTCAGGTCCTGTAGCTTTTCCATTTTTCATATTTTGGATAGCAGCTTTGACTTCCTGGGCTACAATGGCTTCAATTGGACCTTGTGCGCATGGTAGTTCTAATAGCGGTTCCCGTGGAAACTCCTCGTTGAGGAGTACTTTCTAAATCCATATTGATTAGGGTGTAAGATATTATGTTTGGTTAAAAAATTGTGTAATCTAGTGCAAAAAGCTTTTTCAAATATTTTCGACAGTATTAAGACAATAGTGATTGGTCTATAGTTACTAGGGTCTTCACGGTCTCCTTTTTTGAATAGCGGTTTTACAATGGATATCTTTAACTGTTCTGGAAAATAACCTTGAATAAAAAACAAATTTATCAAATGTGCTAGAGGAGTGCTTATAAATGATCCAGTTATTTTCACTATTTTGGTTGTAATATCATCAATTCCAGAAGTATTACTGTTGTTCAATGACATAATAATTTTAAGGACCTCCGTGGAATCTATTGGCATTAAAAACATTGTAAATTGGTTGTTTTCGACATTAATCGGTCCCTGATTGTTGTTAACTGTACTCAACTCAATGAAATGGTCATTAAAAATATTACAAATATCTTGTGGAATGTTATAAGACTTGTCATTGATTTTAAGTGATTAATATCAGTCGCATAGTTAGGGTTTGATAGTTGCAATGATGCTTATAAATGATCCAGTTATTTTCACTATTTTGGTTGTAATATCATCAATTCCAGAAGTATTACTGTTGTTCAATGACATAATAATTTTAAGGACCTCCGTGGAATCTATTGGCATTAAAAACATTGTAAATTGGTTGTTTTCGACATTAATCGGTCCCTGATTGTTGTTAACTGTACTCAACTCAATGAAATGGTCATTAAAAATATTACAAATATCTTGTGGAATGTTATAAGACTTGTCATTGATTTTAAGTGATTAATATCAGTCGCATAGTTAGGGTTTGATAGTTGCAATGATATAATATTCCAGGTTGCCTTACACTTGTTGTTATTTCTAGATATGTAATTATTATGGCTGATCTGTTTTGATTTATTTATACATTTATTTAATATTCTACCATATTTCTTAAATAAAAACTCACTAGAGACCGACTTGTTTCCACTATTTCTAATTTGAAAAATCATCTGTCGTTTGACCTGACATGACTTTTATTTAAAATCAAGCTGTAAATTAATTATATTTAAAATACTGATGTTTTTATTTTATGTTATAGGTTTTGTTATGATTAGGTAATATTATGTAATACGATTAGGTTTATGATATGTGTGTGGGTAAAAACCTAAATAACAAATTAAATAAAAATATTCCAAAGGGTGCTATTATACTTCCTATACAGTTATAGTGATACTTACAGCGGGCTCAGCACGGTTCCATTTTTATCGACTATCACTATGCCCGTCACTTTCGCACTTACATACTTGTTAGAACGTGACAGGCATGGTGATAAACGATAAAAATGTGACCGTGCTACTAGGGCAGGAAATTGTAGAAATGTGCTTATTTTAGCACTTCGCCGAGCATTCTTCTTTCCGACCCGAATAATCTAGCATTCCTGCCCCATTTCAACACTAAACCATTACAACACATTCATAACAATTATTTTCGGTTCTAAAACACATTGCTATTTAAAAATCAACCTCAAAATAGTAATTATAAGGAGCATACTACATTTGTGGAGGTGATTTCACTTCCAGTTGTGTGGTCGAGCGTTTATTTCGATTTTAACTCGGAAGGCGGCCACATAAGTGATGGCTCTTCGGTTTGGATATGGGTTTCGACAAATATCTCAAAAGGCGCCTTTTGACGTTAACTCGTTTACTGAGTAAGAAGCTCTAACATCAGAGTATTTATGTTTGCACTGCGAGCTCGCTCGCTGCGAATCGGGTTAACTCACGGTGGACTCTACACTCGACATCTCTTAAATAGATTTAAACCTCACTATTTTTAAAACTTACACAACTTACAAAAACAATATTATAATTAAATCTCATCACTGGCCTGCACTGCAAACTCTTACCGTACGGGTACGCATATTATTACCCTACCTACCGAATTTTTAGAACAATCTATACGCCCATTAGGAAGATATCAAACTACCTACAAATAACGAACATCTAACCATTAACAAACCAAAAAATGAGTAGCTTATTGTTAATATTTTTAAATAAATTATTTACTAAGTAGCTAAAAATAAAATATTTTAAAAATAAATCATTTAAGTTGCAACAAAAAGCTGTTTATTTCCACACAGCCGGATCGCAGGCGTTTTCTACTCGCTTTGTACTTAACATTAACACTCCCATTGTGCCCTTTGTTTATCTCTGAAATATTATCACCGACAACAAACTCGGCAGCTCGACTCGTTGTGTAATACAAACTAAGCAACACTTTTAAGGTTCAAGAGGTTCCCATTTCATCTTAATAGCTTTTGAAGCGTGCTATCGCGGTACGCCCGCTGCAGCTGTAAACGCATGTTCTCTGTATAATTCCCACTGTTCATACGTTTTTACTCTTAAATAAGTACATATTTTGGAAAAGAAAAAGATTATATATTACTAGCGACCCGCCCCGGCTTCGCACGGGTTAACAAATTATACATAAACCTTCCTCTTGCATCACTCTATCTAATAAAAACACCGCATCAAAATCCGTTACGCATTTTTAAAGATCTAAGCATACATACAGACAGACAGGGAAGTGACTTTGTTGATACTATGTAGTGATATTTCACTTACCTTAACAGCTAGTCTTAGACTTTTACAATAAAAATGAGTCTTACAAATATAATCATGTTTTTAAGCTACAATATACTGATTATAATAACAATCAGTCCTGCCCCATTCCCATAGCCGGTCGGGTCATCAAAGCCAACGCATAATCGCTCTCGTCGCAGAGACAGTCAGTTTCTGACATCCCTCTATCCTTGCTAGCCATTCCCATCATAGCACAAATTCCACCCAATAATCAAAAAGTTTATCATTAATCTCACACCACTGACTTAATATAAAAGAAATAGACACACAAAGCAGAACAAAAACGTCAACAAATGTGGCCCCAATGACGTTTTCGCACCATTCGCATTGATGATAAAAACGCTTACGTAAATTTTGAGTCAAGATAAATCTTTCGTACAGAAAAGAGCTTAATGTCGTAAGCTTAAGTGTCAAATTTGCAAACATAAGTACCAACACTGTAAAAAAAATTAGTCTGATGGCACTAAACGTAACTTATTTACGTCAAACAACGTCAAACGAGAATAATGAACGAATGGAGTCACTTTGGTACACTTTAATAGGTATTACTGTACAGAAAAACCAATTGAAGTAATAAATAAACCAAATTTAATTTAATCGGGAGCTCAAATAAAATTAATTCGTGGTTCAAATTCAAACAAATTTAATTTTTAATAAGTAAGTATACGTCTTTAAATATTAATTTCCTTGAAATAAATTCAACTTATTAAATAAAATAACTGTGTATTTTAGATCAAATACTCATCGCACGAGTGCACGGGGACATTTAGGTACTGATTGTGGTTGACTGTGGTTGTCACTGTGTTCAGACAGGTTTAGCAGTTAGTCGATATAAGCCCTTATTGGTGGTGTATATGTCGGAAACAGGGAAATGGGGCGAATACACAAGTGCCGTTTTGCCTTGTTTAAAACTGCATCACCCTTATCTCTTGCTATAATTAAATAGCAGTCCACTTTGCACATCGCATAGGTTTTCTTGGAAATCTTGAATTTAAACATAATATTATTCCTTACGAATTCCATATAAAAATATTGACCTCACATCGACTCATTAGATTTTTGTTCCTTGACATTTCTTCTTTGGTACCTAGGACAACTTAATTTATTCGAAACCATAAAATTACCACCAGATTACATAAATTATGTAATGCTATCCAAATAACTAACCGAAAGAAATACATTCCATCCTTTTCCCTTGTTTTATCATTGTTATTTTTACATATTTTAACGGCACATTTCGTAATTGTTGACAACTTCACATTTGAGCGTTTCAAACAAGACTAAACGAAAAAGTAACGAGTGATCTGTTTTAACGTTACTTTTGTGGGGCCATTTTTTGCGGCTGATTGGGTATCCAGTTCTTTATTCTATATCAATGTCTCACACACTGTTCCAATGTAAACTTCAGCTGGTGCTGCTTCAGTTCTAGAATGAATACGCGACATTAGTTGACTTAGTACTCTGTGGTTTTAAGCGAGTGATGTGTCGACACGTCGAGCCCGACGTCTTGAAAGGGGTTCAATTTTTAAGACAAGTGAAACAATATGGCCTCATGAATGGAACCCCCGGATTAATCAACAATGGCGTGTGTCTCTTTGTGTGCCGCGTGGTAGAAATATATATTACGCCTTGCCTTTAATATCTTAATATGTTTCTGGCTGCTTTGATGGTGACTGTATCAACTGTATGTTGCTCTGTCGGCATTTGTATCAATACCGCGCATTAGTGACATTTATGACTGCAGAGCAGCGCTTATATACAGGAAAATGATAATGGAACGAAACACAAACAACTTCATAGGTACATACTTTGTTAATAGGTACTGAGCCCCTATATATTATCATAAGTAGGTACGTACCTAGTATTATCGAAAAGTTCAGCCGATTATTAATGTATTTTCAGCGGGCCTAGCCAACATCACAATCGTTTCGCAGAAAACGAAACGAAACGCTATCATTTCCATACATTATTTACATTTATCTTAGGCCCCCTGGTGATAATATTATGACAATATATAGGTATAGTGTCAAATAGAAAATCATACGAACTTACCTGTAAGTGACGTTCGATTATTATTAAACGAGGTAATTCGCCTGAGAGATTACAATAAGTTTACATGTAGTAGCACGAAGATAGTGCTGCCATCGTACACCATTTTAGAGCAACTAATAAAAAAAAATAACAAATTTTATTTATACCCTGTGGCGGGTACTTCATAATCTCATACACTTTTGGTACCCGGAGCCCATCGTCAACTCATACATATATTTCGTGAGGAAACGGGGCAACTACAGAACTCGTTCTGTGTAGGGTCCGGGTGGGTGTGTAATCTCTCAGGCGAATTACCTCGTTTAATAATAATCGAACGTCACTTACAGGTAAGTTCGTTTGATTTTCTATTAAACTCATTAATTCGCCTTTCGAGATTACAATAAGTTTACATGTAGATGTTTAGAGCTTCACGAAATATTTAGGTAAAATGTAAACGGGTTCAACTGAAATAAACAAAGTATGAAAACAACATATTACTGTATTTCAGTTCTGACAAATCGTTTACATTGCGGTTTTTTAAGAAAATAACCATAATCAGATATTAATTAATGCATAATTAATAATCAACAAGTATAATACCTATTTTATTAATTAAGTATTATTTAGAGGTCATACTGCATAGAGACCGGGCAAACGACTCTGATGTATCAGGTAATACCTCCCTGTTATAAAATTTGGCAAAGGATGCCGAGTTACCCGTCCATCCTGCGGTTCTTTTTATAACATCTATGCTTACGCCAAGCTTATTGGCAGCAGACGTAGATGCATGCCTAGTGCTGTGAGAGCTGAATACTGAAGTGTCGATCCCGCTCTCCTGCAGTGTGGCCTTGATCCACCGACTCAGTGATTGCGAACATACATTTTTATATGGCTTCTTTAAGCTAACGAATAAAAACTCACAATTTGTCTGCCTTTTATCGGCAGTGGTTTTTAGATATTCTTCTAAAGTTCTAGCCGGACAAATAGAAGGCCTTTCGTTGAAGTAAGGAAGAATCAATAATGGTTGTGATCTACCAACCGCAGAAGTTTTTATTTTATCAGAGATTTTTATAACAATTTTTTCACCATTATATTGTTGTATGTTAGACACTCGAATCAAAGAGAGAGTCTGCACGCGGTGCGCAGTGGTCAAAGCTAGCAATGTTGCTAGTTTTTTGGATAACAAATCAAACGGCAAGCTTTCGTTCGGATAATGATTACTTAGAAAATCTAAAACTACAGCTGGATTCCAAGTAC
The DNA here is from genome assembly GCF_948474715.1 of Cydia amplana. Lineage (NCBI taxonomy): Eukaryota > Metazoa > Arthropoda > Insecta > Lepidoptera > Tortricidae > Cydia > Cydia amplana. The sequence goes on along the minus strand of NC_086069.1, from coordinate 7,876,127 downwards.
AATTATATCTTGGGAGAGGAGTTCTCAATTTATACACTCCCTTCATGAATCGTTTTATTTTTAAATCGTTCATAAGTTCAGAACCTACTATAAGACTAATAGCTGATTTCGCTGAATTAATTGAACCGTATTTATTATCTTGATTGTAAAGTCTTACTAAAAATCTCAATATATCCTTAACGGATGTATCATAAAGATTGACATTAATTTCTTGGCAATAACAAAACCATTTTTTAATGCATGGTTCATACTGACTAATCGTATTGTCCGTAAGCGAGGCTAGCATCACGTCCACGGCTTCGGGAGGAGCGCCCTGCCTCAGGAACGCCGTCCGGATAAGACAGCGGCCACCAGGGTAAGGCTCTGCTGAAGCTTGTGTTCGGCCCTGTAAGGCGAATGCAATAAATTAGCCTCTGGAGGAAATACCAAGCTGTTTGAAATTTGTAGTTTCTTAAAAAGTGGAAACCAGGGTTGTTTGTGCCATAAAGGTACAACCACAATACCCTCCGCTTTATTATTTACTATTTTCTGGAGTACTTTGAGTATCATAGAAAATGGAGGAAAAGCATAGAAGAAGAAATCACTCCAAGACAATGTAAAAGCATCTACTTTGAATGCGTCTGGGTCTTTATGCCATGATACAAATTTCACACATTTTTTATTTAGCCGACTTGCAAACAAGTCAATTTCTGGTCGTCTAAAAGTCTCACAAATCAGATAATAGGCCTCATCAGCGAGCTCCCACTCAACATCTGCATGAACTCGGCGAGATTCGGCATCGGCAATTAAATTCTCAGTGGAACTTATGTAAGACGCAAAGATATATATGCGTCTTTCTTCGCACCACTGCCAAATCTTACGGCTTAGTGCATTCAGATGTGAGAACTGAATGCCTCCAAACCGGTTTATGTATGCAATTGCCGTAGTATTATCAATACGCAAAAGGATCTCGCAATCCGTGAATTTACTGGCAAATATTTTTAAACCAAAAAATGCAGCTGTCAGTTCCAAAAAGTTAATATGCTCATTTAACTCTTCTGTCGACCACTGACCACTCGCTGTTTGATCCGAGCAACTAATGCCCCAGCCCGTACGAGATGCGTCTGAAAAAATTTCTAGCCGGTAATCGCCTGACCGTATCGGATTGTTACATTTATCGATATTACGTAACCACCAATTAAAATCACTACTAAGATGATTTGGTATTGACATGAATTGATTATAATCATCATTACCTTTTAGACAAAGGTATTTTTGCCGTTCGAACATTTTTGTATAAACCCACCCGTACTGAACGGCTGGGCATACGGACACCAGCAAACCAACTAAATGTGCAAAATCCCGAACTTTGCACCTACTCATGTTCGAAAACCGTATTATCTCACGCTTAATTTTTAATTTCTTATCTTTCGGAATGCCAATTGTCAATGCATTGGAGTCAAAAACGAAACCTAGGAAAGTAATGGTTCGACTAGGTGTACCATTACTTTTTTCTAAGTTTATTACAAAGCCAAGCGATTCCAATAAGTCTTTGGTTTGTTTGAAATTTTGTTTACATTCGTAAGGACTGGAACCGAAAAGACATATATCGTCTAAATAAATTACAGAAAATAACCCTTGTTTTCGTAAATACTCCACGACAGGTCGCATAAGTTTTGTAAATACGTATGGCGCTAAATTCAAGCCAAAGCAGAGTACTTGAAATTCATACAAACGCCCTAACCATTGAAATCGTAAGTATTTTTTATAGTCTTCATGAATACTTATTGAAAAATAAGCATTCTTAAGATCCAATGTACACATATAAGTGTCTTTATATAAAAGACGCATCAAAGTCCTGTAATCTTCAATTTTGAAGTGTGGCGTAGGAATAAACTTGTTTAAATGCTTTAAATTTAAAATAAATCTATTCTGGCCGTTACTTTTCTTAATTAGAAAAATGCTTGATAAGAATTGGCCCTCGCATGGCTCGCACTGGCGAACAGCGCCTATATTTATGAGTTTAGTAATCTCATTATTCATTTCTAACTTATGCTGAGCAGACTGTGGTTTATTTACAGGTATCTGTGACTGGACGATATCAATATCGATCGGCAAGCGTAAGCCTCTGACCCAAGATAAAACCACCGGGTCGTCAGTTATGCGTTGCCAATTATGGTAATAAAACTGTAATGTACCCGCCTGCGACTCGCTGCTTAGCGCCGACTGGCGGCCGGCCTGCTGCTCCGCGGCCGCGGGTCGCGGCGCGCGCTGCCGCGCGGCGCCGCTGCCGGCTGCCTGCGCCCACCAGCCGTCGAGCTCGTCCTCGCGTACGCGCGCCGAGGTGCCGGCGGTGGCGGGCCCCGCCAGTTTAAAGCCCTCGAAGGTCCCGCTTCAGCCGGTCTGCTCTTAGGTGGAGGCTTCGGTTTCGTTGAGGCGGGTCTCATCTCCGCGCCCGTCTTCGTTATCGCCTTCATAGATTTCAGTTTCTCTGAAAGATCGGTACCAAAAAGAAATCTGTCTCTTTTCAGGTCCTTTATATTGTCTTTGACGTCTTTGCTAAGACAAGCTTGTAAGAAGTTCCTTCTAGCTGAAGTCTCTTCATAATGTACATGGCATAACAAGCGGCCTGCATCGCTGAGTAACTTCAAACTTTCTTTATTCTCTGCGGCGTCAGAATGATTTTCTAAATTCGAGGACATTAAGTCGGCTATACATGTCAAGACGCAAGCCATACTTTTCTGTTTTTCTGATAAGATAACGTCTCTCTTAAGCGCATTTTCGTTGACCGCTGCTTTGATTTCAGGGTTTAGTATAGGACTCTGCAGTAACGTAAGATTCTCAGGGATGTCGTGACAAGAAATAATCTCCTTTTTGACATCATCCTTTAAACCATTGATTAGTATATCGGACCATCGGCTAGCAACATCCTTGTGGACAGCCTTGCTAAATATTTCTTCTTTAGCCGGTTCGTCACCTAGAATGTTCAAAATACTCGGATCTAACTGCGGCGTTGTTTCCAGCTGAGGATCAAGGACTGGAGACGGTTGGTTTTCCTCTTGGGGTCCTGAAAAAACCGACACATAATGTCTAAGTAGATATAAATCATATGCGCAAGCCTAGAAACAGTCTTTCAAACTGTTTTCTTGCCTGACTTTGTAATAGGTAGGTAAGTCGATTGTATTCCGGATACACTGGAGTAAACTTTTGATATCATCAGTAGCTGTCTCACGGACTCTAGCGACTGTGCAACGAGGTGGCAAACCTATATACTACGAAACAACCTTACAGATCGATCTGAAGTATATTTTAGGTTAGTATGTAGCCTTACAGGCCCAACTTTAGCCACTAATGTTTACCAGGATAAAATAAAATACGTCGCATAAACAAGCATTGGTAGCATTGCATAAAAAGGTAGCTACACTCGTTGTGAACCATAAGTAGGTAGGTACCTATGTCAAGGTCGTATAGGTTTCCGGCCGATAGGGGGCGCGAGCGCGCGCGAGCCAAAGGTCAAGCGCGCCTGCCCCACGTGCCTACAAAACCACGCGTAATATAAAGGAAATATTAGTACCTTCGGTTTGCGGAACCTCCAGCTCGGAAGCATGATCCACATCAAGCTCATTTACCACTTCCTCCTCGTACTGGTCTGCATCCGACGACTCCGAACTCCACGACTCCGAGTCCGACGACTCCCCTCGGCGTTCCCGTCGCACTTTTCTCATTTTCTGCTCCAACTTCTTTATTTTCCGTGCGTAGTATTCTTCATCATCCCTAAACTTACGTTTTCCCATGATAAAACACGCGAATTATAGCCAAATATTCGAATTAAAACACTTAGCACGGGAACAGCGTATACGATGGCGGCGACACAAAACGTGTATGAGATTATGAAGTACCCGCCACAGGGTATAAATAAAATTTGTTATTTTTTTTTATTAGTTGCTCTAAAATGGTGTACGATGGCAGCACTATCTTCGTGCTACTACATGTAAACTTATTGTAATCTCGAAAGGCGAATTAATGAGTTTAATAGTTAACATTGAAATTCGATTTCAAATGCCGATTCGAAGTCTTTCTCTGTTAATCTTGAAAGTATATGTAATTTAATGCAACGGCATAACAAATGCGACGGATATACGTTTTAAACGCGTACTTACAACGTATACCGGCACCGACAACGTAATAATACCTCCACTATTTTTCAGTGTTTAAACTCATTAATCATTTCATTGGTAGGTATGTTACGCCAATCAAACTTAAAATGGTCTGGACATAAATAATGGATGTTTTATTATCATACATAAATTCCGGGACTTATTTAGAATTTTCGACCATTGTCCTATTTACAGCCATATTCGAACTTTAAGATACCTACGTCAAATATAAGATATTGAAACGATATGTCAGTGTCAAACAAGTGTCAAAAGTGACGTTTCTACAACAAATAGGTTTAGGTTTAAGATCATTTATTCTCATAAGAATTTTACAATTCACTTGACTAGATAAATACAGAAATAAGTCACTTTTAACACTTGTTTGACACTGACATATCCGATCTATATCGTTTCAATATCTTATATTTGACGTATCTCAAAGTTCGAATATGGCTGTTAGACAGGGGTCGGCAATCCACGGCTCGCGAGCCGCATGCGTTGTTACATGTCTGAAAACAACATTTGCGGCCCTTTGAGCTTCCGTAAACTGTTTGCCGACCCCTCTAGTGTGGTTATATTATTAGAAGATATTAATTATTTTTGTTTTTAAGAGAACAATATAATTTTAGCGTCGGTGTTACTCGTGTTACATGTTCTATATATACTTTACTCAAACATAATATGGAATGTAATAGAGTATAGAGGTATACGTACTGTTATCCTTATTAGTAGTGTGTATAAACGTAAGTTTGATTATTTACTACGCTTTCGCATTAACTTGTCTTGTCCATTTATAATCATTATGTACTCAGAAGAAAAAATATAAAAAAGTATATAAGTACCTAGAAGAAAACTGATAAATCATTAAAGTAACTCTCACGACATAAATTTATAACAAGTAATTATACCCTTGAAAACCTGCGGCAATCAGGGAAATAATAGTTATTTTATATAATTACTAATTACATTTCCACCTGATAAAAAAATGAGAGCGTTCCGAATTGTCGCCGTGGAAGGTAATTAAAGACACGGATTTAAACTATTTACATTATTTAATTACATGCCGTATTATTACGAATTTTGAGTTAATAGCTGAAATTCAAAGCTTTTCTTTTTACAATAATAAACATAACTTACTAGTAGCTCTGTGAGCTGTAGACCTCGCGAGCATAGCTTATTGGGACCGTGCACGACGACAGCTCCACACAGCGGTTTGATCAATCAACAATACAAAGATTTTAATTATTAAAAAAAAATACGAAGTTTAACTGAAAAAATAAATACAAAATGTTATGTCTTACTGGGGATCGAACCCAGACTTTCTGTGTGCAAACAAAAAAAGCAATTAATTACAAAATGCGCCATGATAGTTCTTAGCTAAGCTGACGAAATTCGGCTACTAATTCTCGAGTACAAACTAAATATCTAAATACCGCCTAAACCAGCAATACAATTTTTCTGCATTTTTCGCCATTTACTATGTAAATATGTCTCAAAAAGAAAATACTCTTATGATATCGATACGACTATTTGTTTAAGCGCGAGGTATCACAACTCCTCCATTTTTGAAAATTTCCAAAAACGGGATCGACAAAAAATTTTTATTTACTCATAGAATCTGGTCACAAAATTTCACAAGAATCGGTAGAGAATTGTGACCTGTAGAGGAGAACATCCGGACATACAAAAGCAAAATGCCCGAGTCAAAACTTCGCTACGCTTCGGTCAATTATTCAGCTATAAGTCATTATAACTATAAACATATTAGGTACATGTTTGCCCTTTCTTCGTATGATATATTATATAATTATGTACTTTAACTTCCGGAAAAATCTGATTGGTAATTAAAATTTTCCGTTAAAGTTCATTCTGATTTATAAACGGTTATTTCAGACGTCATGGTTCAATTGATCCCGATCTACCTTAAATTATTACACGCTCCTACATTGCATTTTTCTTACGGGATCGGAATTTACCAGCCTAGTCGAAGGTATAAGTACACTCACAATACAGAACGGGCTGTATGAAGTTTATGAGGCCGTTTATGAGATCCGACTGGATGCTGTGGTTTCGCGGTCCGCCGCCTTCGCGGGAAATGGCGATACGAACAAAGATGAAAATTTCACTACCCAGCAAATTGAATATGAACTTTCGATTGCGGTGAAATGTGCGTGCAATACAGCCTTTGAAAGCTACTAGATATTGTTCCTACCCGTGTTGCGTTTGATAGAACTAGAATATTAAAACTTTCTGTTAACTGGTTTCAATAATTAGAGTAAAAGGCATTTATTATCTCTTATATTAATATCAGATTCATTCCCAAGATAATTTTACTTGTTTAAATGCCAATAATAGTTATAGAAGCGTTTTTAACATTATACAAAGCGTGGTGAATCAAAATAAACCCGTAATTTTTTTAATGGGCATATTTTGATTCTTTCCCCAGTATTTGTTATAGGCAAAAAGTATGACCGAAAATCGTATACAGCAGAGAGTACCTAACGGCCAAAGAAACAGCTCCTACGTAATTAATGTTAATTCTAAGCACTTTTTTTGTTGAACATTCCTGAACCATCTGTGATGTTTTTTTTTCTATGTCTATTATGAAATAGAAAGCAGTAGCTACACAACCTATTCAAATCCTCGTTGCACACCGTGGTCCTTTCGATAAGCCTGCGGAGACACCAGGAGCATCTTGCGCTTCTATATATAGGGTTAGGAGGTTAGACCCCTAGCTTACATACTGGCCAAGTACAACGGTTGTACGAGGGGTATTCAAAATATTCTCGGTATGAGAATGAAAACAAACAAGTACGAAAAGTTTGATATTTTTATTTTTCAATATACTCCCCCCCTATGTTCATACACTTAAAAGATCGATCAATTTTTTTTTTTAATCCCTCGTAAAAATATTTTTTATCTTTCGTGTAAAAATGCTTCTCCACTGCCGCCTTCAATGCTTCATCGTCAGAAAATTTATTTCCACGCAGATCCTTTTTAAGATTGGGGAGCAAAAAGAAGTCGCTGAGGGCTAAGTCCGGACTATACGGTGGGTGAGTAACAGTTTTAAACCCACATTCAACAATAGCTGCCTTGGCAATATGAGCAGTATGGACGGGGGCGTTGTCATGCAGAAGCAGAATACCTTTGGTTAACTTTCCTCGCCTCTTTTCTTTAATTACATCCTTTAATTGACGTAGAATGTTAGCGTAGTACTGTCCTGTGATATTTACACCTTTTTCTTTATAATCGATTAGTAATACTCCTTCACAATCCCAAAATATCGTGGCCATGACCTTGCCAGCTGAAGGGATGACCTTGAACTTCTTGGGATGAGCTGAACCCTTAATGTGCCACTGCATGGACTCTTGTTTACTCTCTGGGTCATAATGATGAACCCAGGTTTCATCTCCAGTAACTATTCTTTGCAGCACCTCATCAGGATTTTCACCGCACAGGTCAATAAAATCGGAACAACAAGCTACACGCATGTCTGTTTGAAGCCGAGTCAGCATTCGCGGAACCCATCTTGCACTTACTTTTGACATATTAAGATGGTCATGTATAATATCATGTACGGTACCAATAGAGAGATTGGTTACTTGTGCTATAGATTTTACCTTCACTCGACCATCTTCCAATATAAGTTTTTCCACTTTATCAATATTTTCTTGTGAAGTAGCTACTACAGGCCGGCCAGGTCTAGGGTCATCTTCAATACTCTCCCTTCCGCGTTTAAACTCGCTTGACCACTTTTGAATGGTAGATAAAGAAGGAGCAGACTCACGGTAAACACAATCCATTTCCTCTTTTATGGTTTTTTGATTTTTACCCTGTTTTGTCAAGAATTTTATCACGCATCGATGTTCTAATTTAGTTAACATTGTCAATTCGCACATGATGTTCATGTTTGTTCAGCAATTGCAGAAAAACAAAAGACCATCTCGGTTCGAATTATACTTTTTTTTAATGTCAATGAATAAACCTTAGCGGCCAGTAACGAAAGAAATTTTAGAAGAGGTCGTAAGATATCAATACCGAGAATATTTTGAACGCCCCTCGTATGTACATTTAGGACCTACGTGTAACATTCGAAGCTTATCATACGGCAAAGGGACCTATCAACGTGCCTACGAAAATCCAACAGCTTACTATTGCAAATAATCTATTGCAAAAGATCCAAAATGAAAATAAAGTAAAATACACGATATGGAGAATAACGAAATCCACATTCATACCGTAAAATGGGGTGAGTAGGGTCAAAACTGAAATTCAAATCTCGATAACATTTTATTTTTAGATATGAAAACTGAATGGTGTATATAATAAGTGTTCCGGACGTTTGTATTTTAGTTTTTATTTTATTTTGGGTAGTTCCATTTCATAACTTTGACGATAAAGAGGAAAACCCACCTCACCCCGTAGTGCCTCATATTTGGGGTGAGAGGGATTTTCATACAAAGGTGATTTTGGAAGATTATTGGATCGATTTTTTTTTATTATGCGTATTACTATTGCTCCATTTTTAATTGGAATACATTATTTTTGTAGCAGTAGCCTTAAAATCCCTTCTCATCCCCCTCTCAAACCTTCTCTCCTCATTCATAACCCACCTCTCCCCGCGAAACCTACTCACCCCGTTTTACGGTACTTCGATGTAAGAAAAGGAGTTGGTTTCTAAGATGTGTAAGTCGTGAAGTTAGCTTCTAATCATGGGCTATCTAATGTAATGATAATTTAGTATATGTAGGTACACATTACTAACCCATGCTTGAGCGTCTTCGCTTAATGCTGTTAGCTTAGGTAATTTTACTGAATAATTTCTTTATCTTATCTTTAATATGTTTATGAACTTTTGGAAAAAACTTAATTAAACTCATATTGTAAGGATTGATTTTGTAGCAATGTTTCTTCAGCGTTCTATCATCAACCTTATAGCCCTTTAAGTATATATCGCACTTCATCAAAACTAACATATTTGGTTAGATAACAACTTCATTAGGCAGCGATACTTGAACCATCACCGCACCGTTGGTTCACGCATAAAAAATTGCACGTCAACTGTCGACATTTATTAACACTTTAGATGAAAGTTTTTACTGTGACTGGGTAGAAGCGTCCATTTGACTTGACATGACTAGATATTTCGTGTCAGATTCACTTTCGAACCACTCATCTTCTGCTGTTATCTACTTATAGCTGTATATTAAACGAAGTGTCAATTTCATACTCTGACATTCTGGTACCGGAATTGTGAAACCCATAATTGACAACTTTATTTTGCAAATATTTTTACCGTGGCAAAGTAGATTTAACTAAAGTGGGTTTAAGTGCAGAATTGAGTGGACCTGTAATATTTTATTTATAAAATTCAACTTGTGTCATCATCCCTAGTGCAGAAAATATTTTCAAGTAAGTATATAAAAGAAGAGAGGCCTATGCTCAGCAGTGGGCGACCGAAGGCTAAAATGATGATGATGATATAAAAGAAGCCCCAAACCGCAAACATATTATTTGTAGTTTTCTTTATAATGGAATTGACATTTTCAAGGCTTATTTTACTTAATTCTGAACTGACCCTATTGTACCATAACGGATTTTAAATATGTCGCATTTCAAATGTAAATCTATGATAAAGTTTGCTAGTTTAATATATATCATCAGTGGTAAAATTAAATACGTGGATACACTTTCCTATAAAACAAAAAGTGGGTCTACTAAATCAGACTGCAGGTCCACTTAAAATGTCATTATAATTTTAGCATTGTCTGACTTTCAGGCTGCTAGGTATGTACGTGGAAAGTCCCATCAAGAGCGAGGGGCATCAAAACGTTCACTTACTTAGAAATCTACTTGACATTTATGTAAAAGTGAATGCAAGCGTGTACATAATTACATAGTATACACAGAGTAAAAATAACTCATAGTAAACACTCTTCCTCTTTCCTCACGCGTAAACAGCATAGGTACCATGGCCTGATTAACTATCATATGACTTTTAAACTACTATCTGTGATCATGTTCTATTACATATTAACCCTTTTCAGATCATATGTATGAAGTGTCATATGTATGAAGTACAAGGTGCGGGACGTGGGTGACGTCATTGCCAAGCTTAAGTGGAGTTGGGCGGGACATGTTGCTAGGCAGAGTGATGGCAGGTGGACCAAAATGTTGACGGATTGGTGGCCGCTTACGGATGAAAGAAGCGCCTGGCGTCCGTTGGCTCGTTGGGTGGATGACGTTCGAAGTATCGCGGGGCACTTTTGGATGAAACTAGCACAGGACCGGGACAAGTGGCGTACAAGAAGAGAGGCCTATGCTCAGCAGTGGGCGACCGAAGGCTAAAATGATGATGATGATGATGATGTATGAAGTCGTTGACGTTTTGATGAAAACTACAGTTAAAGAAGCCATTTCCAGTCATTTATTGAATTACAAAACATTACACGAGCTTAAGTACCTAGGTACTTTTAAATGCGGTATATCTGTATCTAATAACTTTCATTAAGCAAGCTAAATGCATTGTGTTTTATACAGTGTGTCGTATTAAATAGTATCATAAATGGTAAATATAGGTACCTTCTAAATCCGTTTGCGTTCGCAACTTGTTATTATTTTCACGATCGTAAATACAACCTGACGGGAGTTGCAGCGTTTTATTAAAAAGTATTATAGCATCACATAGACCAGCGAAATCAATAGACACTTGTTTATTTATAACTGCATATTAATAAAAACAAATTCTTAATGACAATAACGAATTAATGATAAGAAAATTGAATAATTTGTTACTACGCATTTAACAAAATTAATTTTGAAGAATATCTTCTATGCATAAGTAGGTACCTGGTCTTGGTTCAATTCCACAATGAATTCGTTAAAAGTCACCTTTTTATTTGTATGGCCTACGACAACCGCGCCTTTGTTAACACAGGGTTAATAAGTGTTTACTGTTAAGCGATTATTACCTACTAATTGGAAGGTTATTGTTTTTATTTCAGTGCACTGATATAAGTTTTTACTCCCACAATGGAATCGTTTAGTCCATATGATCAAAGTTACAGAAGCAAAAAGTCCAATCGTTAAGAAACTAAAGCTCGTAAATCGTTTAGATGATAATTATCTCGGCTATTACAAGGGCGGGCGTACCGCGAAAACACGCGCGTGCGTTGCTTTCCGGCTTTCATTGCTACGGACGGCAGCGACACTCGAAATACTACGATCGTTTTTTTGTAAACAGACAGATTCGAACCAATGAATAGATAGAACTCAATTGGAAATGGATAACTTTGCACACGGAGAAGACTGTTTGCCTCTGGTTCCAGAGTGGAGTTAGTGCATGCAGTTGCGCTGGAAATATTGTACCTTTGCTTTGAGAGGTTCTAGTCAAAGTCTGACTAAATTTTCATAAAATTAATTACTTACTATCTGCTCTTTGTTTTTGCATCATAATACGACAAAACGCGATGTCCACAAGAGCCTCACAAAGCCATTGTATCAGTGATAACTGTCAAACAAAAGTAGCCTAATGCAAAACAAAAGTGATAAGCCTAGTCTAGCCGCTTAAGAGCCATCGGCGCCTACCCTTTTACGGTGGAATTAACCAAATTCAGCAGGTTAGTAATATACAATATCTACATTCTTCAGCGATGAAGCCTCGCCACCCTCTTCATATGACACATACTTTAAGAATTACTGTATAAATAAGGAAAGAACTTTAAGAAGAATATTAATGTACCGTATTTTAAAACGAATTATTTTCATGATCGTCAATGAAACTACATTAATTGTATTATTTTGAAAGGAAAAGGTTTAAAAGGTTTTTTATATTTATATTTTATTCGGTTATTTTTTGACAATATCTTTATTTGTACGAAATGCGGAAGCTGTCACTCACATAGTTTAGGAGAAAGTAGAAAAAATACAGTTTTAGAGTTCTTTGGGTTTGAGGGGGTTGAAATTTGTGCCTGGTATTATTGGCATTATATCCTTTGGCTATAATTTCAAACTCCAAGCTTTTTCCAAGGCTATTCTGCTACACTCTTTAACCCAGACATAGTACGATTTATCGACCACATACGATAGAATTTTAACTTTTGTATTCCGATTTACGATTATACGATTTACTATGATCCCTATATGTATGTATCTTACCAAAAAAAAAGGACACAATATGCATATAGGCACTTATTTTTATTGTTGACTGTACATTCGAGTAATTATAACCTTCATGTATCGCTGTTGTTCCACTCTTGGGACAAATGAATTGTCCTATAGGTAAGTAGAATTAACGGGACCCGACTGCTATTAGGCGATCTTGCTTGTTAATTTATCATAATATTACGAAATCGGTTTTTAGATCTGAAAACGTCGTCACATCAACGAGAACTATTATGAGGATTAGTAGGTACCTTACCGTACGGACTTTCCATTAATTCGATCACATTCTCTCCTTATTCTAATCTACAATGTTCTACTTCACAATACGAGTAGCAACAGGAGGTTGGAAGTTAGTAAATTACCGCGCACTCGCTAAATCATACCATCCTTTCAATGCCAGCTATTTCTAATGCAACCAAGATATCGTTCTTTGAAACAATGAATATTAAACAGGGCCATTACATTTTAGACCCAATTTGTGGCACCCAAGACTGAAATTCTGTCTTAATGTGTTCTTAACTTAATTCCCGTTCGCTTTTTATTTGGATAAAGTTGAATAAAACAATTTTTTGATTATACAACCCAACGTGCAATTACTCAGAAAATGTATTCGGTATATAAGTAAATGCCGCATGCATAAAGAATATAATGTCATTTTTTTACTGGGCATGATATTTGAAATATAAATTATAACATGTGTTATATAGTAACACATGTTATAACTTATAACAGCTACTATCTATTCATAATAATATATTATCTATGATCTTAAGTTTTCATGTCGACATTATTGGCGTATTATCTTAAAGTAATCAAGTACTGTCCAGTATAGGGACCGACTTTATTTACCTGCAGGCTTAGCACAAGTGTACCGCGACAATAACGCGCGCGCGAGATAGACAACTTGTACAAGACTGTAAATAACCATATGCTTAATAATTTTGCACATCCCGTATCTCACAATAGAGGCACAACATTAGAGGTACAAACTTACTTCGACCCTGTTTATTAATGCTGAATGATTACTGGTGCTAAGAGGAATTGTTGGTACAGCTTTCACTGCACAACGGAATTGCACTTTAATAAAGGCTACAATCTTAAGTAAGCAGTCATATGCTCCCTATCAGGACATAGAATCTTACTTCTAAAGCTGTTAGGACCTTAATAGAGCGTTTACGGGGACTAATATTAGCGTAACATTTGAACAACAAATTGTATTCGCTGTAAAGATCACGTCGGAAGATCGGTGCGGCGATAGCTGCATTGTGAAGGCACGCTCCGCAAATGCACCTCCCAGAGAATGTTTAGGCACTTATCTCTGCTGAGGCTTTGTACGCCCGATGTTTTGCGTAACAATCAATGCATAACTTATAATCACTAACGTTTGTGTACTATAATAATTATCTCAGCACAGAGCTTTGTGTTAAATCAATCTGTTCTGAACTTTCCTTTAATATTTGTTGCATAATATAGCCCTCTATGTTAATCAGAGTAGTATTTGCTTATAATACATTTATTCAATCTGATTTCAATGTTCAGTTTGAACAATAAAAGTGCATTATTAAATTGTACAACGGGACTTAATCGCGTATCTAAGTTTTTAAGATTTACCTCCGACGTTTCGAGGACGGCGTTGTCCCCGTGGTCTCGGAGAAGACCACGTCAGGTTGAGTCTTCGAGACCACGGGGACAACGCCGTCCGTCCTTTAATAATGTGTAAGAATCGTGAAAGTTTAAATCAGTGTTAATAAAAGTGCAGTTACAAAAACAAGGTGCGCACTTACGGGTAAAATATGTTTACCGGTCATAATTCCGAAAATCTTTTAAATCAACAGAGGAAAACTAAGTATATTAAATACCAGCTGTTAGCAATATAGGTACCTACTTAATTGCTTGACCACGGACGATGTACGTCTATGATCCAGAATTTCCGTCGCAGTCTAAATCAAAATTCTATAGCTATGAGTAGCTGTCGGATTTCACGCAATCAAAAAGGTATCAACCCGTCTAGAAGTGTACACGTCAATGTATTTGTATTTACATTAAAAAATTCTGGTTTTAAAAACATCAACTTCTACCTTATAGGTACTTCTACCTTATTCTATTGTAAATTATAATAGAATAGAAGTTGAATTTGCAATCGTTTATAGAAATCGCCTCGTCAAGTATCGTCATCGCGAGATAAACCAGAGTAAATGATTCAGTTTTCGCTTTCATCGTCGCATTCATATTTGTGGTGACTCGCCGTTTCGCCCCTCATTAGCTGATGAAAGCCAGGGGAAGTTTTCTTATAATAATGGGCTGAATGATTAAGCTTAGTGGGATAATATATTTGAATTTCACTTAGGTACAGTCGCCAACAGTCAGCCATCAGGACCGGCCAAGGCGCTCACAAATATCTGAACAGCGCTTTATTGTCAAGGCGCTAGAGTGCAAGTTCAGATAATTTTGAGCACCTCGGCGGCTCTTATATCTGATGGTGACTGTACTTGTTTTTTTTTTGCCTATTTTATCTAACTAAGTACATCGTCATACGATTGAAGTAAACTTGCACACAGCAGGCGTACCTTGATAATATTCCCTACCTGTAATCAAGAGATAGGCGATTTAGCGACCACATGTGGCTTTCAAAACCGTCAGCGTCATTGCGATATCTTTAATTAAATTACCAACTACAGCCTACAATAAACTGGGCGTGTACTAAAAAATTGTTATAAATAACCTAGAGTTATAAACGCTCAATTTTAATACTACTCCAGTATTTACACTCTATTTAACCATAACCGAAAAGCGCCAAAAAGAAAGTTATATGCTGCTTTTAACACGAAAATTTGGCCGCATTAAATTTTAGTGGTCGCATTCTCTTTTGCCTCTAGTAATGTCAGTATGTTTTTGAAATTTAAACCCTATTAAGCATACTACAGAGTTCTTTATAACATATACGTATCACTCAAAATTTGATCTTAGTTACTGCGCAAACTATACAATTTAGCAGCGTTTTAGTGTAATTACGCGAGCTCATCACAACATCGCATTGAGGTCGGCAACCATGACACTGGCCAGTGACAATGACAGCGATTTCGGCAGGCAAAAGTGAAATTTGGCGTTTAAATACAATATGTGCACTGTTTTATAGTGAGTGAGTAAATTGCGCTCCTATCTGTCGTTTTCTGATATGCAATGCTTTGAAGCGGGAATAATTTACACTGCTTTACAAAAAACGTGCATCAATCAATTTGCAACAAAATAGTGTTTTGATTGGTTTCTGCTCGAAAATTCTCGCCGTGAGAATTCTCGAGAAATATGTCCTTATTCGAGATGGGGAACAAATGTCTTGAGGACTCGAGAAATCAATTCCATGATAACAGAGATCGCTCTTACTATTCAGAATAGAGAGACAGACAGTACGGGCCCTAAAAAGGTCGAGAACCCAGAAACCCTAGTTTGGATAACTTGATCTCTAAACCAAATTTATACATAAAATGAAACAATTCATAAACCAGTGATTCTGTAAGCCAGCCATACTCTAAGTGTGTTCCCCTGCAGGGGTTCCGCAAGAATTTAATTAGAACTATGCTTTAGTCGCCTCGAAAATGTTTACTATGCCGCCACCGTATTTTAGAGTTCCATCAAGTATTTCGCTTTCCAAAAGGGTTCCGTCAAAAAAAATGATGAGAACCGCTGCTGTAAGCTGATCTCGCGAGGTAGCGAGGAGCTTGTAGGTATAACAAATCCTCTAATTTTTATGCCAAAGACTTAATCGATAAAAAAAATATATAATATTCGAACCTGATCACAAAATGAACTGAGAAATACGATGATAGGTATAGAGGAGAACAATCGAACAGACATAAGAAAACATTATTTCCCTAGCTGAAACGGGTCGGTTTCGCTTGCGCTTCGTGCTCGCACAGTCAATAAGGTCATATAATACTTAAGAGGAAAGGAAACGACCGGTTCTCCATACAAACGTAGTTCCCATTTTCCTCTCTGGATTATGACATTATGGAAAATATTTTTCGTTGTTCGTTTCGTCGTTGGATTTTTTCGATTCAAATTAGGCATTAAGTATAAGGGTTATGCATATGCCTAGTGTGGGAGCCAGCATAAATGTAATACTGTATATTTTATTTCCGAAATAAAACATTTGTATTTGTATTTTGTATTTGTATTTGGTTAGGAGCGATAAACAAATTCCATACAAACGGTCGTCAACTATCGACTTAATCGGCCAAAAAGGATCGCTGTCAACGTTTTTAAATTAGTTTCATGAAATGGGTTTCAGTAAATATAAAATGGTACTTGATCCATTTATCAGATTTATGATTCAACTGCAAACAGAACAGAACTTAGAGTTTACGCAATTAATTTATTGAAACCCCTGGGGGCTGATTTTTGAAATTCGACCGCTTGATTTCGCGTATTTCGTTCAGTAATATCTCCACTACGAGTCATGTAAATTCTACTAATAGAATTGAAAACGAGTGGTCAATACCACTAGATTCCCAATTTCTATCACTCGAATTTCAAAAATCTGCATTTCGCCGTTTTCCACCGATTTTCGAGTGACGAAATCAAGTGATCGAAATTCAAAAATCGGCCCCCTGTTCTTTCAAATGTTATAAATAAGTAGGGTAAAGCTTAGATGGGTTGTTTCAATTGCAAGCTGAAATAGACAGGCAATAAATTAAAACGGAGCAGTCTAATTTGTTGCATGGATTTTAACGGAGACGATCTAACGGTTCGTGTAATACGCCAAAATTACGGCTGGTCTAATGACAGCGGGGAAAATAAGGAAATTGGCCGTTGCCATTACAAACCAGTGAATGTGATCTATTGTGCTGCGTTTAAGCCAAATATAACTTTAATAAACGGTTATCATCTTTTGACAAATGCGACACACATTTGGCGTGCTATTTTTAGGACAGTAATGAAGTGATGGCATTAGAACTAGAGATGCCCCGAATAGTGGTTTTGGCCGAATACCAAATACCGAATATTCGGCCCCTCTCTCGGCCGAGATGCGGCATGACATGCGAACATTTTGAGTCACAATTATTATGAAAACTGATCGCTAACAAAGCTCAACGTTAGGTGACGATAGCTAAGATATATTTTTGTTGAACAGCATAATGAATAGAAGAGTCAAACAAAACAGACTCATGATAAAAAATAAAATGTTTTTTAATCAACAAATGCTCAAAAAAGGGTCTTCGTATTTAAACAACTTTCCAAGAACACATTCCAAATATACCTACATAGTTTTTCGTTATTTTTATTGTGAAATTTTCTTTTTAAGTAGGTGCAACAGATATTCGGTATTCAGCCGAATAGTAGGCAACATTCGGCCGAATACCGAATATTCAGCAAAGTGGCCGAATAGTTGCCTATGCGTGGCATCTCTAATTAGAACTTATATTCGCTGTTAACGACATAATACGGCATCTACGGCGGCCGGTTATGAGTTTATAACCATATCATAATTAAAGAGACTACTTTTAAGAAGTATGTTTGTTAAGGTAGTCATCAAAGTAACGGAAAAAACAAAACAATTTATTTTTAATTTAGTACCGCATTGCCATTTAACAGCTGATGAGATGAAGAGCGAAAACTTGGTTCGTGGACGGACAAGGGACCTGTCCTGAGTCCTGGCCCATGATTAGAGAGAATACGAAATTATGTCCATAAATTGTTTAGTTAATATTCGTTATAAGCTTAGGTATACGAAATAAAGGTACATGTAAATACCCCTTGCACTACAGCATGTATTTTATTGTTAGACAGTATCCATAACAAAATGAAGTAAATATACTTATGTAAATTTTACTTACTAAACTCACAGGCCAATTCGAGTTTTAGTTATTCGATCTGTTTCCGTTATGATACTGATCGGTCAGTGTAGTGTCCAAACCAAAGTGACGTTTTTGATTGAAGAAATGTCACTTTGATGGATAAAATAATTGACCAACTTAAATATCTGTAAAATGATATTTTTTTCTGTCAGCTACGTACCTATTCAAAGTATTTTTATTGTTATGTTTATGTGTATTGTTATTACATCTCAAAAAAGTGTTACAAAGGTGATTTTATCTTAAACTAAAGTGCGAAATATGGCACCACTAGCAGCCGCAAGCCGTGGGAAACTCGCTGAAGTATAAGTAATGAATGCAATAAATAATTAGAATTGTTTCTTCGATAACTTTTTAATTTGAAATATATCTAAACTTAGACGCAACATTCCACAACTGTCTCTGTGGTAATTATTAATGATCTTTTTTTTTTGACCGAGCGAAAGCGAAAGTCTCAGTCTCGGCTTGGGCAAACATTATTTCGTATGTCCGAATGTTTTCTTTTACAGTAGCTCTCGCTCGTACTAGCATATTATTATTTATTTTAAACTTTATTGCACATCAAAAAAGGTATAAATGGCGGACTTAATGCCTCATGATTCACCATAGGGCCAAACAGAAAAAAAGCGGCCAAGTGCGAGTCGGACTCGCCCATGAAGGGTTCCGTATTTAGGCGATTTATGACGTATAAAAAAAAACTACTTACTAGATCTCGTTCAAACCAATTTTCGGTGGAAGTTTACATGGTAATGTACATCATATATTTTTTTTAGTTTTATCATTCTCTTATTTTAGAAGTTACAGGGGGGGGGGACACACATTTTACCACTTTGGAAGTGTCTCTAGCGCAAACTATTCAGTTTAGAAAAAAATTATATTAGAAACCTCAATATCATTTTTGAAGACCTATCCATAGATACCCCACACGTATGGGTTTGATGAAAAAAAATTTTTCGAATTTCAGTTCAAAGTATGGGGAACCCCAAAAAATTTATTGTTTGTTTTTCTATTTTTGTGTGAAAATCTTAATGCGGTTTACAGAATACATCTACTTACCAAGTTTCAACAGTATAGTTCTTATAGTTTCGGAGAAAAGTGGCTGTGACATACGAACGGACAGACAGACGGACAGACGGACAGACGGACAGACAGACAGACAGACATGACGAATCTATAAGGGTTCCGTTTTTTGCCATTTGGCTACGGAACCCTAAAAACCGGCCAAATGCAAGTCGGACACGCGTTCCAAGGGTTCCGTACATTAAGTCCGAGTCACGCTTGACTGCACTTTTCTAATAGGTTTTCCTGCCTATCTGGTATTATCTGTTGATTACTACAGCATAAAACCATGTTACACTTTCCCGAAACTGTCATCGAATAATAAATTACTTACTGTGCCGATAATCAGGAGCAAGTTAATTAGTTATATTTTCGAACACAAAATTATCTGTCATGTTAAACTATCGCACTCTCTCTTTCTCTTTGTTAACTCTTAATTAATCTTATTACCAAACTATAATTAAGATAAAATGCACCCAACCACTCGCTAGTCGCTACTCATGGAATGTTGCTACTTTCAAAACATTGGTTTTATTATTAGTTTTCACGTCGCATCTTATGACTGTGAGATATTAATAAAAAGAACCACATCAATGGTTACGTTTCTCTGATATTCTTAGAGTCTGGCTACTGAAATATTACACAAATGTTTGGCGGGAAATTCAAAAAATCTTGGGCTGGCCACACTGTGTGTAGTAGGCATTATAGTTTTGATACTAGAAAATATTTTGATTTTCTATGCACACGTAAGGTACCTAAGGATATAATAAGTTAAATATACGTTGACGTGCACTCAAAGTCAGCTCACATAATTTCTACCACTATGTAAAGTACAGTCAACGATAAACACATATGTTAATTCAACGAAAAATAAAATGTAGTGTAAATAAGACCTAGCTCGATAATACCGTAATATTAATCCATCACCAAAAAAAATACATAAGTACTATGCCAAATATGCTAAATGCTAAGTATCAAAATATTTATAGAGCACCAACTTCCTAATTTGTTTACATTTGTTTAGGACTTATAAACATTGCAGTTTTTCGTTATACAACGCTACAGGTCGACTTCGCACATTGTCGTAATTATTTACGAACTTAAATAATAGTTTGCGGACCTCACTCAGTATAGACATTATTAATATAATTTAATTTAAAATAAACCCCTTATAAACCGCAAACAATTTTAATGAATGACATAAAATGACAAAATGATTTTTTTTTTAATCATAGACTGGTGATACAACAACGAAATATCTGTCAACAATTATTGGCTAGCCAGACTCTAGCTATGGTTATTCGTCGACCGCCATTTTGGTAACATAGCCTCGTGATTAATTTCTTTGTTTTTGCTTATTAATATTGTTTAAAGTGTAATATTGATAGCGTATTATGCAGTAAACTAATGTGGAAGTGTGCAGATAATGAAAAAATAATCATGAAACGCGTATAACCACCATTCTGGCGTCAACGCCGGGTAGCCCACGCGGGTTCTTGTAAAGTCTAGCTATCGCCTTACAAGAACTGAGAACCAGACTACCGAACAACGTCGTGCTCTAGAGCATTTATTTTGGCATTTCTACCTCTAACCGTGGCTGGCTAGAGCCCTAGAGGCCATAATTTTATACTTTTATACCGTACACTGGCTGAATTTTATTACAAATAATATTAATTCGATCCCACGTGGGATCCACTTTGACGTTGGCGAAATCATCGACAGTATCGATGGAGCCATATTACCCAAAGATTGATTGATTGATTGACTCTAGCTATTTTATCTGCAAAATAGGTACACAAACTATGCATGAACTATGTACGTATAAATACATAAATTTCTATATCTACATCATTTTAAACGTGGATGACGATGACCATTAAGACCGATACATAACATTAAGTTACTAAGCAAGGAAGTGGATAAGATATTCATATCTTATCCAAATCTCCAGATTGAAATTAAGTAGGAACAGGAACACATTATTTATGTATCGTAAAATGGGGTGAGTAGGGTCAAAACTGAAATTCAAACCTCGATAACATTTTATTTTTACATATGAAAACTGAATGGTGTATATAATAAGTGTTCCGGACGTTTGTATTTTAGTTTTTATTTTATTTTGGGTAGTTCCATTTCATAACTTTGACAATAAAGAGGAAAACCCACCTCACCCCGTAGTGCCTCGTATATGGGGTGAGAGGGGTTTTCATACAAAGGTGATTTTGGAAGATTGTTGGATCGATTTTTTTTTATTATGCGTATTATTATAGCTCCATTTTAAATTGGAATACATTATTTTTGTAGCAGTAGCCTTAAAATTCCTTCTCACCCCCCTCTCAAACCTTCTCTCCCCATTCATAACCCACCTCTTCCCGCGAAACCTACTCACCCCGTTTTACGGTACCAACAATACATTCGCGTTTTGTTTCGACTACCACAATATTTTGCTATGTGTTTAATTTTAATTCGCAATAAATACTATTATTTACCTATGTACCTATGTACTACAGAATCATATAAATGAAATAACATGTATCATGTATGTAGACACAGTACTTAAATCTTAAGTATCATCATTATACCTACGTCCGATCCATCAAAAACCGCTCGCTGCATTTGGCTGTAGCTCATATCAGGGTTAATAAATCATGCTTTCGAACATGCACATGTGAAAACGAATAGGAAGCGATCTAATAATAGGTGTAAATTATGGACCGGCCTGCCGATGGCCGAGATGACTTATCGAGCATTAACTGTATGTAACATGGTCATCTAAACGTTGATTAATATACAATGGATCTCATCTTCTGAACAGGTACTTACGCTATAAGTTTGTTATTGCGATATAATCACCTATTAAACAGTCGGCAATAGCTTACCGTTCAAATGTGTATTTTGTCCCAAAACATGAAATATTTTTTTTTTATCAGAATTTCTGTCACAATCTGAACTAAATTGAAAAAGTTGAATAGTGGAAGTTCCAAAAGCAAAGTTTAAATGTTAGAAATTTATTAATTATTGTTAGTGGGCAATTTATACAAAATCGACGTTACAATCAAGAAACGTTGAAACGCGTAGAGACTGTTATCATTACGATAGGGTTGGAGTAGTTTTCTCTTCAATAGATCGAGCTCGAGCTATAATATAAGATTAAACGCATTTTCCTATTACCCGCAATAATTGTTGGCGTACCTATCTCCTCTAAGGGTACGTCCATAAAGTTTTAAGAAAGTTCCTGTTTTTGAAAGTTTAAGTTTTATAAAAGTTTTTTTTTTCTGATCACATGCTGTGCATTGTGCAATGTTTATTAATACTTATGTATTAACACAGAATTGAACAAAACAATGTGGAGGTGTCATAGTTTCATAGAAATTTAACATTCATGATGACATTGCCACATTGTAATTGCAAATGCCATGCAGAGTTAGCTTGGTCCAACTCAACCACTACCTATACCTATTTAAACCTCAATGGGTTCGGGGTCAAATTAATCAAATTAATTCCTGACAAATATTAAGGTCGACTTAGCTTGGAACGGGATCTACGAGTACGAGTATACTTCTATAGTTCAAAATCGGTAGAGCCATCTCGCCTTAAAAGTCAAAACGCATTATCCCAGGCAGTCAGAAAACTTATCTACCTCTGTACCCATGGACCACGCTTAACGTTACGAGAGATGCCGCGCAAGCGCGTACTTCGAGAAGCAATTTATACATTTTCTATTCGTTTGATCTACAATGAGATACCATTCAAAGTGAACGGCTGCATGGAAGTAAGACTAATGCCTATGCATTACATTTTTTTGGGTTACGTAACGCACTTCTCTCTTAACATAATAGCAGGGCAGCGTGCGAACTGTAAAATACCGAACTCGACGTCCATTGGAGATGTATGATGGCTCTTTCGAAATCCGGGATCCGCCCATTTTATGATTGTATCTTAAATGAAAATGAAAATATTTATTGATAACAATTGTTACATGTCTTTTTTTTGTACGTTTTTTTTTTGTCGTTTTTTTATTTATAAATTAATTATTATAATTATTAATATTAAATTAAATTCACGCACGCTCAAGCCTGTAGGTATGTTATTACATCACTAGTGCAATTACAAACATACCTTGTGCAAACATTGATAACCCGGCAGTATTATTTGTAGGTAATTGTAAATAATATCTACCAATATAATATATATTTCAATTCTAAATAGGTAAATGCCAAAGACAAGCAAATACCTAAAGAAGTTTTCTTTTTTTTATGCACACCGCGCAGTTACTTTTAAATTGGTTTTATTAATTAATACCGAATTCATTACTGTAAGTAGGTAATACTAATAACTATCACCTCGCTTTATTAGTAACGGAATTTAATTCAACCACAGCAGCGCTTTATTTAGTATTAAGAACTTAGAATTAACTTCCGCTATAACCTTTTGATTGATTCGAAAGTTACATAAAAAGAAAATTACAGCAGCGCTCTCATAAATCGATCATTTCGTAATAACCAAAACAATAGCAACATAAGCAGTGATAACAAAAGTATTTTATAAGTTCAGCAAGTGAAATCATAATGCCCGTTTTGAGTACTTACATTACAATTCATTATTTATGCGCAAACGAATTCTTCTATAAGCTTCTGTTAACCGTTCTCGTGTTAAATGTTCTCGATTCTTTGATTTGAACTAACGTAAATGTTGCAAATTGTTGTAAACGTTATACCGTAGACATCCACAGCAAGGGCACAATTTACCGTAATATGTGAAATTTTAAATGCAAGTAGGCATGCGAGAAGGATCTCGCTTAGAAATTGTGTTTAATATAACAAGGAAAATAAATACACCACAGATAAAATACAGCTTTTCGGGAAACAAAACTTGACTTTCGGTTTGGCTCAAGAGCACTGGCAGTACTACTGTTATGGTACAAAAAAAATATTCAAAATAGCACTAGGGCAACGGTAGGTTTAACATACATTTAACAGTGTTTAAAATAGAATAGACTTAATCTGTAAATTATTTCCGCGACAAGAATCTTCAGCACGTGACACGTCTCGAGTGATACGGATATGAAAAACTACGTTTATCCCGAGCTCGAGTGCAACAGACCTACACCCGAGAGCTATTTCCCCCTTCCGGCTATTACCGCCTCGGAGGCGGAACGAAAACCTCCGGAACGCAGCCGCATCCTGTGCATGTGCACTTCTAAAACGTCACCTCGTACATATTTAGCATACAGTTAGGACTACGTCGGCTTCTATTGTTATAATGGTCTCTGTAGACACTGATTTCACGAAAGCCATTGAACCCCTGAAATGATAAAGCTATTATATTTTGATATTATCACAACAAAGATTATTTAGTAATGTTATTGTACAATAATTGTCATTATACTGTAATTTTAGTAATAATAATAAATCAAGTTTCATTATAATTTAAACTGATTAGTTGAAGTATCCCCAGGATTCCCCTATAAATTTAATGTGATCGTTGTATTTTGTACTCACAATTTTTATAACTACCATCAAAACGATAGGTATAAGTTATATATTAAATGTGACAAACCTTACTTCTTGAAGATGACCAATCTCAAAACACATATATGTATTTTTAAAACTCTTAACAAAACAGTAGCTCTCTTTGCGTTTCGCCATCGCCATACTAAGATTAGTCTAACCTGCCCCTTTACCACAGTAAGCCCTAAATCTAGTTGTTACGGAGGTAGATTCAGTGGCGTCGTGTCCGGCTCCGACACGGCCATCCCGCGATGTTATCTAACCGCGTAAACATTTAGACCGGCCCTGTAATACGATTGCTTACCGAGCACAGGTGATTTAAGCGCTCCGGCAAACCCGTGAAACCCGTGTGTCAGTGACCCCCAGATCTATAGTAACATTGCGTAATCGAAGACCGCCTTTATACAAGTTAGCTTGAGCACTCAACTCGGTAAACAATTCCGAATACACGGCTTGGACGAGGTGCGCGCTCACGACCTCCCATTGTCGCATTTCACGCCTGCGCCCGCGCCTTTCGAAAGCACACCCTTGCTATAATAAAACTATCATCATCAGTACTTAGCTTTCTCAGTAACGGCTACATCGACGTTTATTATATGTAAAGAAAGACAACTTCAATACAATATAACTAATCGAATGCAAATTCACAATGTTAGTAAATAGTAAACCTATGACGAACTTCATCTTAGAAATAGGACTGGATTAAAAATAAAGAAATAATTCGTTAATGTTTTTTGGATGTTATTGACATAACTTTTTCTTTTTCAATAATTGGATGTCTTTCAGTAATAGAGTAAAGTATCAAAAGAAAGAAATCTTGTCGGAAAAATCACATTATCTTTGAAATTAGGCCATATATCCAGAATTTGTTTTATACGACATTTTAGTATCCAAATTAAACTAGGAAAACACCCTTAAAACTCCGCAGGTTCCATATCGATAGACATTCGTGTGCTTACTCATTATTTACCTACCAAGCAGAATACAATACTGTCCTAACCCAACTGTGGTATTGCGAGAATGCGATAAAAAAGAATTCCGACCGATTACCAGCTATAGAAATATTTAGTCAGTCACTTATCTCGAATGGAGTTTCGGAGATTGCTACTAGTGATGTAACAACTACGAATACGAATATTCGTAAGTTTATTTTACCAATGTTCGTATTGGTAAATATAATATTAAAAAGGTATTCGTATTTTTTTGTGCTTATTTCATATTTCTAACGTAACCATCAAAATTCACTGAAGAAATTTCATAAAGTCTATAGACGCCTGTAACTCCAGAGGTGTTACATGCGCGTTGCCGGCCTTTTAAAAACCTTGGTTCCTTTAGTTGGGAGCGATGCCGGACAACTGCAAAGTAAATTCACTATTCTTATTCGTAAAAGTATTTATACTTTTCATTGCATCACTAATTGCCATCAGAAATTCGTTCTGCTGCATGGAAGAGCTATCACTAGCACTACCTACATAGTATAAAACAAAGTCGCTTCCCGCTGCCTGTCTGTATGTATGCTTAGATCTTTTAAACAGATTTTGATGCGGTTTTTTTTAAAATAGATAGAGTTATTCAAGATTCAAGTGTTTATGTATAATTTGTTAACCCGTGCGAAGCCGGGGCGTATCGCTAGTTAAATACAAAAAAGTGCATTTTTTGCAACTTTTTTCCATCCAATCATAGCTTTTTGAATCTAATATGTATACAGAAAATAGTCATTTAAGTTTAAAAAGTAACGGGTTGACCTAAAAATCTATTTCGTTATTTTCCGGAGAAAATCAACTTAAGTTTTCTTTATGACTAAAATATCGTTATTACGAAACATTACCTAAGAAGTCGAAGACGGTAGTAAATGTTAACACTGCATATGATTTTATTTGCGATGAAAATACGAGTTCTTCATATGTAAAAACAAGCGATTAATTAATTACCGTTTGAGCGGCATCGGCAGTAATTGATTAATGGTACGGCTTGTGCCGACAAGTGGCCCGACTGCGGGCATTGTTAGAAAGGCTCACACGGTCCCTCATGCGAGTCGTCATCAGCAACCACTCGCGTTGCAGATTACAATACAGAAGGACCACTCTATTTTGATTTTTTTTATAGATGGTCAAGCAAATCTTGTCAGTAGAAAAAGGCGCGAAATCCAAGTTTTCTATGGGACGATATCCCTTCGCGCCTACATTTTTAAAATTTGCCGCCTTTTTCTACTGACAAGATCTGCTTGACCATCTATAATTGTTCACTGACCAAAACTATGCATTTTGCCGTCTAATTTTTCCCAACAGCATAAATCTTGCCAGAAATTGAGGAGTATTGTAATTTGGTTGTGCTTACTTTGTAACATTTATACAACTAATCACAGGGTAGACACGCCACGTAAATCTTTATATGTAGTATCTATGTGCACGATGTATTTGTATATATCTTAGAATATTTGGCATTAACGTAGTACCTTTACGTAGAGTAATACGAGTAGGTAGTAGGTACTCGTATTAAACTTAGAGCGCTCACACCGTACATGAGTTTACTTACTTAATAATAATAAGTTAGGTATATTAAAACGTATTACATATTAATATGTTTAAAACTCGCTAAAAACTGAATACTTATTAAGTTTAAATCTTATTACAAATAAGTTTTCACAACCCTCGCTTAATGGGTTTTTATTTTTGTTTCGAGTGAGTACTCTTAGCTTATTAGCTAATTATCAAGTTTCTTAGTACAGTAAAATGAACAAGAGTTACTTAATTTTCTTTTAATTTGGTTTATTTATCCCGACACACTGATAATCGATTTGTTTTAATTTTCCAAATAACACTAAAGATTTAACAATTAAAATCAATGGCAACTTTTTTTTTCTAATTGTATTATGTTTTTTACTTCGGTGGTGTTTTGTTTTGTACATGGGAAACTGGAATAAAATAAAGATGTATAATTATTTACTGAATTGTCAAAAACTCATAGCAGCAAACTATTAGCTATTTTACATATTTTGTCATCAAATTGACAGTCGGCCTTAGTTTCTCTGGTACCGACGCTGGGTGAGGTAATTGGATTGAAGCGTAGCCATAGGTAGGTATCTACTATCACTACTTATTCGTATGAAGTTTAAAGTACTCCGTTTGTTTTAGCTGTCTGTACTTTGGTCTCGTCCGTCATCCCACCCGGCGTTCGGAACGGAATATCGGCAGATGTGATCTGCCAATAGTTGAACCAGTGGCTTCCGTGTTGTCTGATCAGATCTGTGCCCCAGATAATACTGCTTGTTAAGATTACTTAGATACGACTCATCTGGCTTAGTGGGTAGTGACCCAGCCTGTAAAGCCGGTGATCCTGGGTTCGAATCCCGGTAAGGGCATTCATCATCTTCCTCGCGTTGTCCCGTCATTTTGACACGGCTCATGGGAGCCTGGGGTCCGCTTGGCAGCTAATCCCAAGAATTGTCATTGAGTGTTTTCTATCTATTTGTATATTATATGTATCGTTGTCTGAGTAGGTACCCTTCTTGAGCTTACCGTCGGACTTAATCAATTTATTAAGAATGTCCTATAATATTTATTTATTTATTTATAAATCTAAGCCCTCAGCAGCTGTTAAATAAGCACTCAAGAAAAACTTAGTAGGTACTCAATTTTGTACACAATTTCTTATAATCCTTAATCCCTGCTATATTTTATTTGTTTTTGCTTCAGAATGGTGTAAATATGATACCATAAATTAATTCGGCATCCCCGATTTATACGAAAACGATACTAAACTTAGCCTAGTAGCTTAAATCATATAGATATCAAGATAGAGTTGAGAGAAAAAGAGGTATGTAGGTAAGTATATATGTACATATTTTTACTTATACAGTGTGTAAATCCAATACGGGCGAATATTTAAACGGTGGTTAGCATAGGACCTAAAAAGTATATTGAGATAGATTTTACTTAGAAATGCATTGAAAATTATAACCATACAAAATAATTCGGCCCGCAATGTAATACACCACACACGTTACGGGATACGAGCTTTTTAAAGTAACTGTCAACGCTTGTTGGCAGTTACTATGAAAAGCTCATATCTCGTAATGTCATTATCATCTTGTTTCTTAATGTTTACAGTACATTGCTGCTCGGTACATGTGGAAAAAATTAATCACGGGGTCATAATTAAGTGTAACTTAAAAAAACATCTTAATTAATGATAAGACGAGTAAATTCTATATCTGGTTTAATTTATTGCCCGTATTTGACTTACACACTGTATAATACCCTGGTCATTGTTCCAGTTAAAACTTGAGCGGGCACTGATAACATTTGCCGGACGCTAATGCTATCACGACAAGATGGCGCGTGAGGGATGTTGATGGCAGCACCCATTACAACCACCGATAGCAAGAGTTACAGCGGCCCGCCAACATAAATGTCGCAATCCACTCACGAAGTACAAACGACTATCGCCTCTGTTTTATTGTGCTGAAACATCTTATTGGTTTATCAAGATATGTTACGCCTTTTTTGTATATGATCCCTACGGCGATATACTGGACGGAAACTGGTCACTGGAAAGTGTAGCGTCGTTAATGTTCAGCACGTAATGGAGAGCTCTGTTTTACAACGGTCATCACATGTTTATAGTACCACATAAAAATTATCACGAGTAGAAAAATAGCATGCCGTAAATAATAACTACGAGGTTCGTACATGGAACAAGAAACTAAGCCCGCTGCAGATTTTCTCAAGAAAGATAAAACATTTTGAAGTACGAGTACATACTGAAGAATAAGTACTTATTACATGACATTTTGAAGTATTCCGAATTATCCGAATGTAACTTACTGTTTTTATAACAGCAGGTGGATTTCCGAACATATCCGAAAAATCTCATTTTTACTTTGTTGAAACATTACATGTTACGTAACGTGTTCCGGTGTTCCGTAATAATCCGTAGCCATCTAGATCGCGGTACAAGTAAAATCCGGATGTAAGTCAGTAACGCGATCCGCGGCTTACCTGGGGATTAAGTAATTCCATTTGCAGCTGATACTTCCGAATGGCATCGTCTACCTATAATTACACTCTAATACCTGAACTAATGTGGTAAAATATGCCTTTAGTGACGTCCATAAAAAAACACAATAGTAAAAGTATCTGACGTTAGTAAGAAGTGTCTCCCGTTGGTAAAAGATTAAATAAAATAAAATAAAAAATAATATAAAATAAATTAAATAAAATTTATATATTAAAAGATTAATATATAAATAAATAAATATATCTTTATTTAGACAACAGTGGTCCATAGCTTGCTATTAAATAAAATAATACTTAATAACAAAAATTTAAAACAAGAGAAACTAAAATTTTACATGGTGTTCCGGCGTCCTGGCCGATAAGAAAATTGTCCCGGTTTAAAAATCATTATTATTTAGTAGGGGGCTGGACTTGGTAAATAATAACATTTCTAAAAAAAAATGTTTTGTGGTACCTACCTACTTTTACCTAATGTCCAATATCAGTTTCTCAGACAAACAATCATTAGATGATTATGTAAATTATGTTATTTTATAGCTTTTAAAGTCTGTAATGTAGAGCTCGAATTTCAGGCTCCCGAGGGCCTAAAACCTCATCAATGGAACTTCGACCCTCCGAGTAACTCTTGTACATATGACACATATTATTGTTGAGTAACATTTGACGATTGGTTCGTGTTAGAGCGCTGCTTTCTTACAGCTCGACCTTCGGCGTTTTAACAAATACTTATAAACATTTGTTTCAGAAGCTTGGCATTTGCCTCGCATGAAAGCTCACCGCGCTGGTTATAAGTACGCTTCGGGCTTATTAAGTAATGTGGAGATTTCTGAGCTCGACCTTCAGCCTCACTTTTGACCTAAATTTTTGGTTTGTCTTCCAAATCTCCTCTTCTTCAGCTTAGCCTTTGACCTCGCTGCGCTAAGCTCGGCCTGCGGTCTCGCTTTTTAATACAATGGACATTGGTTGGCGTCTATGCTCTAGCTGAGCTTATCCTGAAGCACGGCTTCGACCTCGCATGAAAGTTCGCCTCACTAGGGAACTTCGGATTTTTAGGCCCAGCCCGGCCTTTATAACACGATTTCACAATTTTTTCACAAAAAAATTCGCGCTCGCTGCGCTCCCGTTTTTTGCTGGTTGACCATGAATCTACATGGTAACTTAACTGGTCAATGAATAGTCATTTAGACACATGAGAAATTTATCTCCGAAACTACTGTGCTAAAATTTTGAAAAATGACAGGAAAACCTATTAGAAATGTGCAGTCAAGCGTGAGTCGGACTTAATTACTTAGTTTTTGATGCTACCCCTACGGGTTTTTTATAGACATTTCACTCACGTTTCACATGAAAAAATACATTGTTAAAAATTGTGTAATATACGGAACCCTTGGAGCGCGAGTCCGACTCGCACCTGGCCGGTTTTCTTTAAATGTCCGGTCTAAGTCCCCACACTTATGGCAACCCTAACCTAATGCAAAGTGCAAACTAGCCCTTGTAGTATAAATAATTGAGCTGATGCTCTTATTGATGCGAATGGCTCCATTGAACAATATACTATCGATCAAATAAATCCAAGTAGGTACTTAGTACTTAATTTCACGGTACGCCTAATGCCAATAATTCAATGTTTTCATAATATCGTCTTTAGACAAAAGAAAGTCGACGATTACCGGTGCGGTACTCCCTGGTAGGTCGGTGACTAATATTAGGGTTACCAAATTACTTAGTGTATGTAATGTAAATAGGTACCTAATTATTTTTTGTTAAAACTAGTACAAATTTTAAGATCGTAGAATCACCTACCTATGTTTTTTTTTAATGCCATTTAAACACGCGTCTATATACAGGGTGCTTCCTGTAACAGGAGCAATAAATTAAACTGTAGGCTGTACTCCTCAAACTGACCAGCATTTGTTCAGCAACCTTTGAAAGTAACTCATGTTTTGATTTTTATTACACTTTAAAGTTTATTCTAAGACGCAATGTATTGCAAATTTTGTTATGTTTAAAGCGTGACAAGCAACGTCAAACACACTGATGTCAGCGTACATTGAAGGCAATATTTATTTTGTATGAAAAAGAGGAAATCTAAAGGATTCATAATTTTTAAAAGTTGCTGAACAAATGTTGGTCAGTTTGAGGAGTACAGCCTTTAGTCTAATTTATTGCTCCTGTTACAGGAAGCACCCTGTATATATATATTATAAACATGCCTCAGCATATTCGTATCTTTCTACCCTTCATAATTTTTATTTTTATTTCTACATGTGGCTTTCTATGACAGAAGGGTCCTATGCCCCAAGCGCAATAAGGACGTGTCCATCGGAAATTCCAACAGATATTCTGATAAAAAGCGGCCAAGTGCGAGTCGGACTCGCCCATGAAGGGTTCCGTATTTAGGCGATTTATGACGTATAAAAAAAAACTACTTACTAGATCTCGTTCAAACCAATTTTCGGTGGAAGTTTACATGGTAATGTACATCATATATTTTTTTTAGTTTTATCATTCTCTTATTTTAGAAGTTACAGGGGGGGGGACACACATTTTACCACTTTGGACGTGTCTCTCGCGCAAACTATTCAGTTTAGAAAAAAATGATATTAGAAACCTCAATATCATTTTTGAAGACCTATCCATAGATACCCCACACGTATGGGTTTGATGAAAAAAAAATTTTTGAGTTTCAGTTCGAAGTATGGGGAACCCCAAAAATTTATTGTTTTTTTTCTATTTTTGTGTGAAAATCTTAATGCGGTTCACAGAATACATCTACTTACCAAGTTTCAACAGTATAGTTCTTATAGTTTCGGAGAAAAGTGGCTGTGACATACGGACGGACAGACAGACGGACAGACGGACAGACGGACAGACAGACAGACAGACATGACGAATCTATAAGGGTTCCGTTTTTTGCCATTTGGCTACGGAACCCTAAAAACGTCCTTATATTGCAGGCGCAGGCGGTCTTGCGAAAACGCAACTCATGCTAGATCGACAGATGAAGCATAAGGACCCTTCTCTGATGGAAAGCCACGTATATTATACTCGTATTTTTATATGTATTTTATGTGTAGTTTGGTTGTTGCCTTTTACTAAAACGATTTTAATTGAATTTTACATATAATTCACGCATATATGAATCCGATTGCACATAGCATTGCGTATACGTCATAATTACATTACCGCTTACCATCTAGTTCAAAATGTATAAGTATTAAGACTGACTTAATTTATAAAAAAACTACGAGTAATGACAGTCTGAATTACACAGTCGTCTAACTTATACATAAATAAATAAGTGACAGCCCTATTTTAAGGTAAGGATTACAAGCAAACGCTTAAGATCTACTTTAGATATAGCGCCGCCAGATAAGCCGATCTGGCCCGCCGTAACTACCACAATTAGTAAATATTTTTACAAAGAAAGTGCAGAAAAGAGGTCACGTCGTGGCATTTTGATGAATCTTTTCATTTTATAGACTTTTGTCGAGCTCAGATCGAGCAGAGAAGATTAAGAATAATGGCTGTTTTAAATTAGTTAGTGGCATTTTATTTTATAACGGTAGATGGCTAGTTGGTGTATTCATTCCTGAAGATTTAATTTGAAATTAAGTGCAAGAATCCATCAACTCGCTGGCTGATGAATAAAACACAATTTTTAATACAAGATTTTTGAAATTAGGACTGAATAATTTTGGAGGCCAAATCGCATAATACAAGCTATCCTGAAAAGTTGGATGGTACAATTTGCTAGGTTATTTATTCGTGTGTTAGTACAGTCACCTGCAATAATATGTTACATATACACAACGAAGGCCGCAAAAATATCTGACTCGATCTTATTTGTAGAGCCATAAGAGCGTGTCACATATTTTTGCGGCCTTCGAAAAGTAACATATTATTGCAGGTGACGTACTCGTACATACATGTATGTAACACCTACTTAACATATTCATACATTTCTCTGTATGATTTGTTTAATCGAATTAAAATAAAGAGCCATTCCTTATAACCGATAATTAAGTATTTAAACTGATAGAACGCGGGGCGAATAATGTTATATATCTTCATCATTGCGTAACGGATCACACTAAGCAATTCTCATGTATGATATACTTAACACTGCTGCTAAGAACCAATTTAATGTAAGTAAAGTGCGTATGGCACTTGCGACCAATCGACTTCGGAACACCAAACGGCGGTCCATATTAATGAATAATGATACACACGATCGACGTCACATCCACAACATCAATCACAATCACAACATTACACGTTTGTTTTTATCTCATTAGAAATTTTAAAGGATATTTTGGATATTATTTAACTACCTAGTAGTAAATACTGCAGGATACTTTTTGCAGTGTTCGGCAAAAACCTCTCTTCGATTTTGAAAGTAACTTAATAAATTAGAATGTACGGCAACTAACTTCTAAGTATATCGATCCAGTGAATCCAGTCTAATATAGGTATGTTGCTTATCGTAAGCTTCATTGGCCACCTAAGAAAAACTTTAGCTCTTATTTTAAATTACTGCTCAAATCCTACAATCTGTGCACTGTGTGGCAGGCGCAGCTAGCCGCGCAGTTTCAAATGAAGTGTCGTGATTTTTATCGATAGAGTCTGCGGTTGATTAATCGATGCGACGTGCATGCCGTCGAGACAGTCGCGATTCTACTCGCCATACCGCGGCACTATTTTTGGCAAAAGGGCATAAATACGACAACTTTACAGTGTTGTTTAGTCTTTTTACCGACAGATTTGTTTAAGTGATATCATTTTTAAATCTATGTCGACGTCCAAGCTTGCAAGTTGCACCTGGTTAACTCTCGTTTTGACTCCAAAATCTGAATGCATCAGGTTTTAAAAATATAAAATAATATAACTACCAGTGGGTAACCTCATATTGTGCGATATTCATATGCCCGTGATGCCTAGTGTGCATTAAGTCAGAGTCAGAATGAATGATAAATAAACTTTAAATAAATGTCATATACTAAGAAAAAGTGACTGGGGCACTGGAGGCCTTGGTCACTTTTTCTTAGTATATGACATTTATTTAAAGTTTATATTTATATAGTAGTGTGTCTACTTGAAATAAAAAACAAATTAAAATATTTTCTGAAAATAATTTAATTTGTTCTAATAGAATGATAAATTGTAGAAGTTTCCTAGCAAGTTTCGGAAGAACCTCATATCATGCCTGAAAGAATTTATATTTTTGTTTACAGTTTCGTTTCTATGAGTATTTAGGTTACTTACCATCCTATAACATTCTTTTTATTTTTAAGATTCTGTTAATCCGATAAGAATATGAAATCCTTCTAAGATCTCTCGGCATGAACCAACTCATGAACTACCAAAGTACCTCTATTATATACTTTGAAATACGCCGGATAAATGTAATTTTTGGAGTGAAAACTTCTTTAGCGGCGCTGGGCACTTTTTGAGGTGGGGAAAAAATGATAAACTCGAGACAGCGTAAGGCGATCACGTGACCGTAAGGCGACCACGTGACCGTAAGGCGATGACGTGACCGTAAGGTTTAGATGGCCACTCATTTAAATTGCATTTAAACCAATAAAGAAAAACTCAATGACATTACATGAAAAAGGTTCTAATCTTGTACGGGCTGAAATACGAGGATCTCACAGTTACATTCTAACTTTATATCACTCAAATATAATTCAATAAAGCTACATCTTGATGAAATCGCTAATAAAGTGAACTCTAGTACTGGTGAATAAAACTCAAAATATCATGACCAAATATATTTAGATGCGAGGTCTGCAAGGTAACTTTACAGAAATTGTATATTCGAATTTTAAACAATTAACGCTACAAATTTAAGCTCACTGGCCAGCAATTTTGGAACTAAAGTTTTTCAATAGAAAGGAGGATGGGTCAATTATACGAGGGGCGTTCAAAATATTCTCGGTATTGATATCTTACGACCTCTTCTAAAATTTCTTTCGTTACTGGCCGCTAAGGTTTATTCATTGACATTAAAAAAAAGTATAATTCGAACCGAGATGGTCTTTTGTTTTTCTGCAATTGCTGAACAAACATGAACATCATGTGCGAATTGACAATGTTAACTAAATTAGAACATCGATGCGTGATAAAATTCTTGACAAAACAGGGTAAAAATCAAAAAACCATAAAAGAGGAAATGGATTGTGTTTACCGTGAGTCTGCTCCTTCTTTATCTACCATTCAAAAGTGGTCAAGCGAGTTTAAACGCGGAAGGGAGAGTATTGAAGATGACCCTAGACCTGGCCGGCCTGTAGTAGCTACTTCACAAGAAAATATTGATAAAGTGGAAAAACTTATATTGGAAGATGGTCGAGTGAAGGTAAAATCTATAGCACAAGTAACCAATCTCTCTATTGGTACCGTACATGATATTATACATGACCATCTTAATATGTCAAAAGTAAGTGCAAGATGGGTTCCGCGAATGCTGACTCGGCTTCAAAAAGACATGCGTGTAGCTTGTTGTTCCGATTTTATTGACCTGTGCGGTGAAAATCCTGATGAGGTGCTGCAAAGAATAGTTACTGGAGATGAAACCTGGGTTCATCATTATGACCCAGAGAGTAAACAAGAGTCCATGCAGTGGCACATTAAGGGTTCAGCTCATCCCAAGAAATTCAAGGTCATCCCTTCAGCTGGCAAGGTCATGGCCACGATATTTTGGGATTGTGAAGGAGTATTACTAATCGATTATAAAGAAAAAGGTGTAAATATCACAGGACAGTACTACGCTAACATTCTACGTCAATTAAAGGATGTAATTAAAGAAAAGGGGCGAGGAAAGTTAACCAAAGGTATTCTGCTTCTGCATGACAACGCCCCCGTCCATACTGCTCATATTGCCAAGGCAGCTATTGTTGAATGTGGGTTTAAAACTGTTACTCACCCACCGTATAGTCCGGACTTAGCCCCCATCGACTTCTTTTTGCTCCCCAATCTTAAAAAGGATCTGCGTGGAAATAAATTTTCTGACGATGAAGCATTGAAGGCGGCAGTGGAGGAGCATTTTTACACGAAAGATAAAAAATATTTTTACGAGGGATTAAAAAAAATAATTGATCGATATTTTAAGTGTATGAACATAGGGGGGGAGTATATTGAAAAATAAAAATATCAAACTTTTCGTACTTGTTTGTTTTCATTCTCATACCGAGAATATTTTGAACACCCCTCGTACATAGTGCTGCAGACATTGGAACTAGTCATTGAGTTTTCACTTCTGTCGGCACTCCCGGAGTGCAACCCGTTGTTTTTAAAAGAAATAAAAGTACTTATAACAGGTTTACATCTGTTATAAGTACCTACTTTTATTTCTTGCGTAAAAAAATATTTATCGTTAATAGGTAGGTACAATACGTCCAATGTTGCAATAAAACTGTAACAGTCGAAACGTAGATCTCGTAACTTCTAAACACCATCGTTAAACCGTAATAACAATTTGTAATGTTTGTCATATACATCAATCCCGTAGAAGAATCCCGTGTTAAGTTTTGCTTTAAAGTTTTTTTAAAAAGAGAGATAAACGCTAAACTATCAAACAAGCTCCGTTTCGCATATGTATAATATTTCACGACTTAAATATAGTTTGTGGGCAGTAGGAAGTGTTGCGACCTATATCGGGCTTAGCCCTTTGTTGCCGTTTATTTCTGTTTTCGTCTCGTTTCGTAAGTTGTAGCATCAGGAGCAGAGGGTCTAATATCTCGTCTAGATATATTGGACTTATGTCGTTTTATTCCCGCGTCGCGCGAGTTTACGACGCGGATGCGCGCACGCTTCTGATGCAACCGTAAACCTATTAACGGACGCCCGGGGCGATGGTAATAGGAAAAGCTGTTCGCGATAACGAAATAATCACTTTTATGTCGACAGTAAATTTTTTCCTAAGGGTAACAATTAGCATTTTTATTATAATTATTACGTAGCGTAGTAAATAATGCGAAACACGAAGAATTACATAGCTTAGTGCACTGTACTGCAGATGCATAATGTCAATAATAAGCTGTTTTTTTACTTATTATTATTACATGATAAGGAATTCTGAACGTATACTTCGTTATTTTATCCTTCACAGCTGTCATTGACGAGGCTAAAATTTTGTCAATGAGCAGAAGTTTAAAAATAATACATATTATCGTAACGATGTCCAAAATGTTTTATAAAGGGTTTTAGATAAAACCACAGAATAAATAATAGAAACAAAAACATGTAAGTGCAAACATTAGTCAAAAATATTTTGGTAAATTAACAAAACAAAATATTGCGGATCCTTTTATTTTATATGACAGATTACTACCTATTATTATTGTGCACCTAGGCTAGGAGTGTACTTAAATAGGATCCGGTCACTTATATTCGGCCCCTCAATGAAGGTTAACATTATGTATCACCTAGAATTACTGACTCAAAATAGATTCTAATTTAAAACTCAATAATGTGTATTTAATCCATCTCGTTTAGTATTGATCTCAAATTGCGCAACATGAATTGCGTCGCAAGATAGCATATTCCCTCCCACTCTCGCGTGATTAATGATTACACATCAATTAGATAAAGCCCTGTTACACGGGAGCAAATTATCGACCTCTGGCCCTTTCCCACCTCGTTCATCGCGGGGCGTTAGAAAGCTCTTATCGCTTCGGCGCAGGCGCATACACAGCAATCAGAACGCTAACAGTACATTGCTAGTTATTAAATGCAGTTAAACTGTAGATTTATCCTAAAAAAGAAATTGTTGATGTTTAAATTGGACTAAAGATAAAATGTTTATTCAATAACATAACGTAAGCTAACAGCCGACCCAAGACGCTTAAGTATGAGTTAGCAATAGATACAACAAGTGACAGGCCCGGATTTAGAGATCTAGGGCCCCTAGGCTCTAAGCACTTAGAATTTAGGGGGCCCCCTTCTCCATCTTAAAGTGATACATAGTGTAACGACTGTTTAATAGATAGCGTTACATGTTTTGTAAGGTAAAATAATTTAATATACAACATATTATGTTATAAATGTTATAATAATATTATGTTTTAATTATTAGGTACATACAACATTTTGCACAGCATTTCCTAAACAATTAATTTAATTTAATTAGACGTATAAACTAAAGTAAGTTTTGTATCTTAATTCCTTTTAAACCATTATCTTTTTTTTTTCAACTAGAGTAGATACCTAACCATAATAACCGGTAAAACAGTCAATGCTGTGTTTCAGAAATATATGAAACATTACCATAGGAATTAGTATAAGGGAATATAGGTAGCCAAAAATACTTTCAAAAGTTCCAACAATTCAATATTACGAGTAACTAGCTCTACGGTACTTAACTGTATCTAAATATTCTTAGAGAATACTGTCTCAACAGTAATAATTATTAACATGTACATACGTGTTTATTTACAATTCATACCATCTCCGCAACAAATCACTTACCACGAGCGACGCATAATTCATTCTGCGTTCATGAAAGACTTACCTGAAAAAAGAAATTATCATAAATACAAGTATAAACATTGAATTCCATTTAAAATCAAAAGAAAGCCGTTTGTTGTCAGAATACATATATCTTACGTATCTTACATGGCGT
The DNA here is from genome assembly GCF_948474715.1 of Cydia amplana. Taxonomy (NCBI): domain Eukaryota; kingdom Metazoa; phylum Arthropoda; class Insecta; order Lepidoptera; family Tortricidae; genus Cydia; species Cydia amplana. The sequence goes on along the minus strand of NC_086069.1, from coordinate 7,836,770 downwards.
GTGTGGTTGGTGATTCTGACAAATGAGAATAGTGTTCATGAATATTAATTTGCTCGGTTAATAATGGACTTGGAGATTATATCAAGGCTAGAGTTTCTTTAATTAAGTAACTCAATTACAATTTTTAAATATATTAATAAATATTTGAGGACAATCTTAAATTGACCTAGCCTCAAACTAGAATAAACTTGTACTTACTGTGGGTACCAGGCGACGATATATACATACTTATAATCGATAAATACATACTTAAATACATACACCAATATTCGTGATAAAACACAAAAAGGTAGGCAGGGTCACTATCGACAGTATCGCGGCCCTGACCACCGGTAGCTTGGGCCCTGCCCCGCTGCTGGCGGCACCCTAGGTTAGGTTTTTTATAATGTGTTTATATGTTTTTTTTATTGTTTTGTAAGTGTTTTTATATTTTACTTTTATATTCATATTATAAAAACCCTAACTTAAGAGAAGAGATAAATAATAATAATTTGAGCCTATATACGTCCCACTGCTGGGCACAGGCGTCCTCACATGCGCGAGAGGGCTTGGGCTATAGTCCCCACGCTAGCCCAATGCGGATTGGGGACTTCACATAGACCTTTGAATTTCTTCGCAAATGTATGCAGGTTTCCTCACGATGTTTTCCTTCGCCGAAAAGCTAGTAGTAAAATATCAAATGATATTTCGTACATAAGTTCCGAAAAACTCATTGGTACGAGCCAGGATTTGAACTCGCTATATCCACTCGGTCACCACCGCTTTTTTAGGTAGGTATAATGATAAGCAACAAAACATGACCCAGCAACCGGACACGCGCCTGCAATCTTGACCAGCGTGAGCACTGCAATTAATCATTTACGGCATAACTAGATCACTTGACCGAGTTATATTTTTAAATATCAATTGATAATCAAGATGCATCCGGAATGATTCATCTTCGCCGATAGCCGTTAAAACTATATTTCGTGTACCTATTTTTATTTTTATATATTTTTTAAAGTAGGGTAGTGTAGATGAGGAAATCCGAAACTTTTGAAGATAGAAAAAACTGTCTTAGGAACCAGTAGGTCTTTTTTTTGTAAAAAAAAAAAACAATTTTGCCATCAGTCAAAAATTTAGTCAACAGTGGGTTAAATATAAGTACTTAAAAGCCCTAAAATTTAATAAAAAATGAAAAAAATACTCTTCGACTCAGTTTCATGCAATGATAATTTCATTGTATGTGAAAACAAATATGGATCGGCAGACGTCAGTCAATATTCATAAAATCGATTTTGTATATTGGCGAATTTTAGTACAATATGACCTACCTCTAGCCATTATGATAATGAATAACACACTCCTTATCCTTAAATTATCGTGCAGTGCAAGAAGAGAATGTAGATACTTACATAATATTTAGCCATTATATTTTATCACTCAACCATTTATCTACCTTATCATAAATAAATAAATATTCGTAACTATATTCATAGATTACTCATATCATAAGAAAGCTAAACATAATATCCATTTATCTCTAATACGTGCAATAATAATAAAATACGAGTAACATAGTGAAATGCATGCGCACATGGGCCACCGTCATATTTACGTTTAGTCATTGGAATATAAATTTTAATCAATTGGCTTAAGGTATAAGACTTATAAGTCGTAGGTACCTATACTGTAGTCCAATAACGCCTATGGCAACCCGTAGTTTGTAAGTATGAGGATCAGGGCAGTTAGGATCTTATGCCAGTTGCTACGAAGTTTTAATATATTATGCGGGGTGTAGTGAGATCGAAGTGATAAATCTATAAGTTCGTTATACAAGGACATTAGCCCATGGCAAGAAGCCGCGTAAATTGCGATGATTTGCAGCCGGTAGTCGCGCATCTTAAGTCCTTTCAACTCAACGTACTTACATAGTTATAAGAACAAATTATTAACAATTATTAAACTGATGTCGTTCGAAATTTTTGTTTGACTCTGTATAAATGTTATACGGGCTATATGTATCTGATACCAAGTATTTTATTTAAGCGTATGGCGTATTAATATTGTAGGCAATATAATCATGCTACTAGTATAACTAATTATAAGTCAACATCCAGGCTACGCAGCCAATCGATCGCATCAGGTGTCAGATTGGTGTAGAGGTCCTCCGGGCTGCCCTGGAAACGTCTCTTTGGGCACCAAGTTACTGCTTATCTAATGTGTAGTAGAAGAAACATCAACAACATTATAATTAATAATATATAGGAACTAAAATATACGAAGGAAAAAATCTTTAACCGTAAATATAACATTAGTAAAATTTACGAGAGTTTGATTACGTCCTGAATTTTTACGAAGAACATCGTAAATCCTCATATATTTATGGGCATTCACTACTATAACCTTTTGGAAAGAGGTTAAAATTTATTCGAAGCAACTCTAGGTTAGGACGTCCTATAACCTAGATAGTTGCATCTATGGGTATAATATCTGGTCAAATTTAGATGGATTCGCTTGCGATAGTCGGGATAATTATAGTGGAGATACTTCGGGGTCGGCGTACGCGCATTATTACTTAATAAGTCAAAAGTCATAAGTGTGCTTGAAATTCTAATGTACATACGACATTTTAGAATAGTATATTAGCATTGTTCCGCGAACGTCTGCTCTTGCACATAAGGAAGAACGCAAACGCATCGCCCTGCCGAACGGATTGGTCACTTTAAACAAGGATTCCTATTTCGAAACTTATTTGTTGTGTAATCGAACATGTGTCTTTCTGATTCTAATATTATTTGTTAATTTTAAATAGCGTTAAAAGCGAAACTAAGGTATAAAAACACACAGGTAGGAAATAATGGGTTTTAAGAGAACTCAGAACTATTAAGCCAGCAGGGTGCCGCTACTGAGAAGGAAAAAATATGACGTATATTTGGAATCACAATGTTCATTTTATGAAACGATAGAAATAGTAATATCGGAGCAATATACATAGTTATTTAAGATATTAAACAGAACACATTGAACTTTCATTAATTGTTACGTGGAACGTATATGACCAAATTAGTCTTAATGATTCCTGCGCCCAAACTTCGTTACTCGAAGTACAAAATCGAGAAACCTTTATAATAATTTTACTTAATGTAATTTGATCGATATGTTTAGATATAAATTCCTACAAATTGGGTTATACATAGTTAAATATGTACATGAGCCGTTATGCCGCTGAAAATACTGTCTTTGATGTTTTCACGCTGCAACTAACCGTGGAACTGCATGATCCTTTTATTTATCCTCATAAACTTTGACTAGGCGTAGAGCCGCAGCTCGTATTAGAGTATTGAACTTTCGCCAAATGTTCTGATTTTTAAGTGTGATCAAACACCAAGGGTTAAAAGAACATCCTTAGTTTTTTTCTGTTCTTTTTTAGAATCTGCTTATTTTCCAAGTAAATTTAATTCGCGGTCTAAATAAATAAACACATAACACCAACTATATGTAGGTTTAAAATGTTTACCCTAAGCCAGTCAGGAAAAATGGCAATGAAATATTTTATATTATAGAATAGTTAGAATAGTTCTTTTTATTCGTAAACACACAGACAATACGCATAATTACACAAAAAGAACGTAGTGAAAATTAAGTGTCACGAAATGGCCCCATCTCAGCATGTTGCTGGCGACTTCCAGCGCTGATCTTCCGATGAGACCATCAAGTGAGAAATAATCACGGAAGGTATTATTAATTCATGATAAATAAATTACAGGCATGCACAATCATTGGCGCTTAATATGCGTGGATATTCGAAATCTGCACTGAATAGCATTCGGAGCGGAGAGTAAGACGTTTCTGGTTGAAGAAATGTATTTTTTGTGATCATGTGTATAACCAATCAAGATCAAAATAATAACCTGTTATTACGATCAGAATACGCCTCTCGAACAAAGCACATGCAGGAAATATAAGTTGATTATCAAGAGAATGAACTATCATTGCTCTCTAGTAAGATGGAAGTAATTTATTCGGTCTGATAGCAACCGCTTCGGCAAATTGAATTGATCAACGCGGGGTCAAGCATTGTGTGCTTTCGACATGGTACAACCAGATCTAGCGATACAGAGATAATTTATAGCATCTGTTGCATGATTAAAAAAAATGAATTTGCGTGTTAAGGTGGATACCATGGCGATTGCACATAAGGTGAGGCTTAAAGGTAGCAACTATACTATTGATATTTTTGATTATTTATGACAAAAAACCACGTAGATAGTTAAGTTCATGCGCCAAAGAAGGTACTACGTCGCCATCATCGAAAAATCGAAAAATGTTATCTCTTTCTTGCGTGAAATTGTTCAACTAGGCACGTGACCACGACTTAGCACTCTGTTGCCATTAGTAACCGACTACATAAGAACAAAAAGACCAACGACTACGAATACACAATTGCGTGCCTTAGCAATACAAAGTACCAACAGAACAATAATATGTACGTACATATTATGAATTTAAGAAGTTAATACCAACTAAAGGATGAGCTCATTACTCGTATCTCGTATATTATACCGAATACTGCCTGCTACCGATTATTGGTTTTGCTCTTCAAATCCTATACTAGTAATATATAATTATTAGCTTCTTCGCTGTCGACCTCAATACATTAAATGCTTTACTTTATTGGCTCAAGACCTCATGAACAATAAGTGAAACAAGTGTTTTAAACAACATACCCTACGGCATAACCTTAAGGAACAAAATCTGAGGAGGATTCTAAAATTGTTACCCATTGCACAGAGCGGTCATGATTATAACACTATGTTAAGGCTTACTGTCTGCCTAATAAAGTATTTAGATGTATTTAAGAAGATATAAGCAGGATTTATTGAAATAATCCCGCAGTCCGATAAGCAACGATTGTGTGGAGCAAATTTGGTTCTACTTCAGTTTAGCATTATGCTTTATCGCGCTCGGTCTCGACAATACTGTTTTATTAGGTTATCTTATCGTATCGTAGATTTCACTTTGATAGAGGCAACTTTTGACTTTCGACTCGGGTGTCTTATGTAAAACAGTATAAATGTAAGGATATTCTTGAATCTAAGGTATGCAAAATATAAACCGCCAAGGGCGCAAATAATTATAATTCGGTTTAGTATCATGGAGTACCTACATTTAACTATGTTCTAAGTACTAAGAATAATTGTGGATTGAACTGTCGCTTGCGGTATTTGTGGACCAACACGACCTTCAAACCTTCAGGAAAAGAGCGTACTCCCATCTTAAATTCCGGGAACTCACAACCCCCCTGGTTTAGTGCGGGTGTCCATAATGGGCGACGGTAATCGCTTACCATCAGGCGATACATATGCTCGTTGCCTCCTTTATAATAAAAATTATATAATTTGTTTGAAAAACATGTGGACACAGACATAAGGATACAAATACATAATGAATTTATGAGGAAAACATGGATAATTTTATTAATTAGGAAAATTATAATATCTTCCTATTTTTTAAGGAAAAACATAACTTATATGTTCCAAGTTTCCAACCAGTTCTGAGTAATAAGTAACTCCCTAAGTGATAAAGCCGCAGCTGCATATTTACCGAAAGTTTATCCAGGCGTGTCACACTCCGCGATTTCGTCGCTTTGCTACAGGTAGCTAAAAGTACATCCGTTCCACCCCAATTTTGGGGAAAGCCATAAGCCGCGCGTGGCGCTGTCGCCACCTAGCGGCCATCTCTGTGCTGATCGTAACAGACGCGTTTTGTTAGAGAGTGAGTCTTCTGTACTTAGTACTATTATTTATTCTGTGGTTTATCAAAAGGGCGGCGAAAGTGTCTATAAAACTAAAACTGCACCAATAATTTAGATAATCAAATCGATATAAATCATATCCCCTTTAATTGACTAGATTCCTAGTAATAAAAGCCGATCCCTAAGCTTTAAAACAATGAATATTGCAAATTTGTTTACGTCTCCTTTCAAGGCGCGTCAATAATTTATTGTTATTATCGGAATTGTGACAGGTCTTTAAATAACCCCATGTATCCGCAACATCCATGAATGTCAATTGGAATTAATAGGACTTACAATTAAGTGATAACCCGCGAGCTCGGCTTGTTAGAAACCGAATGAACCCTTGAACAGGCCAACTAGGAACGCACAGGTGCCACGTACTACGATAACGAAATGAGTAATAGCATCGTTAACGACGCATTTGTGACCGGGTTGCAATCGGAACGATTCTAATATTTCTAATGATGCTGCAATACTTCGCTACTATTATAGATTAATTTCATTTCATTTCATTTATTTATTTCAATATAAACTTACAGTGTAGCACCAAAACGTTTACATGAGACTTACGACTATCAGGTTACATTATGTGTTATACCTATATCTAAGAAAGAAAATTAAATAAAGAAACAATGTCAGCTAAATGATAAAATGAATAATCATTATAGATTAAAATAAAATAATTACAACAATAAAAAAAATGTCAGGTCATTGCCATTAAATAATCAAACTTGAGACACTTAAATTAAATTAGACCAATCGAATTACAATAAGACAATAAAAAATAAACAATAAAATAAATTAATCACATAAAATACTATTTAAGCTTTGGAGACATTTTCTGCAAAATTCACCAACATGATCAGCGAAAACATCAACATCATGACCCTCAATAGCCATGACATTAATTAGGGTTAATTAGTTCATATTATGTTTCATCCCATTCCAACAAACACAAATATCAAAGTGTTTAATAGGTTTTCGGGCATTTCAGGCTTGTAAGACAATTACAAATAACGCCGGCACAGTTTTTAATAAGACATCATATGTATCATACAACGGGAACGATTAGAAGGTACGGGCGAAAGTATTAATTTAAAAATAAAGCGTTCCTGAAATGGTCTCCACTCAGCTTCATGTCAAGGAACCTTTGAAGTCCCCGACGCTGGTCTTCCGTGGAAACCCTTTCGAGAGAGCGCAACTATAAGCTATACAATTTAAATTAAATATAATACTACAGTTATACAAATTAAATTAAATATAATTTAGTTAAATTATTAAGACTATTGATCCACAATAAAACTGTAAAAACTATTGACCCATACAGTAACAGTAAGTCATACTTGTGTTTGTGTTACTTGTAAAATTAGTTTCACAAAGAAGAAAGAAACACATAGGCACACAAAAAGAAGAATTAGCACAGACTTCTAACCACGGTTTTTCTGTACACTTAAAATGATTTTTTTGTAATTATTTTTAAACGAATTCACTGACAATGAGTTCCTAAGAGGAGGCGGTATATTGTTATTTATGACTTATGTTATGACCCATTTCGTATCTTGTCACAGTGACAATCAATATGAAAGTCGCTAGAGACCTCATAACTATTGTCACTTTGACAAGGTACAAAATGGGTCATAAATTAAAACTTTCGACTGTACAGCTCTCATACAATAAATTCCAAATTATCATAAAAAATCCATATCCCCGCCAAGAGGCCGCTGTATGGAGACTGGGCCGCGGAGTGACGAGCATCTTTCGTACATATCTACGTTTCTATGTAATAGACAGCTTAGTTGAGGTACCTATACTTCGTTTTTTTTAGCATTAGAAATAAGGTAAACAATCTTGATGTGTCTTTTAATTGAAAAACACATTTTAAAAATAAGTTACGGTAAATATGTAACAATTATGAATCTAATACGATCTTTTATAGTCTTCTGCTTTCATAATTGTTATTGATTTTTAAAAAGTGGTTTTTAATTAAAAGACATGTCAAAATCGCTTACCTTCTTTCAAGTTCTTTCTAATGCTAAAAAAAACGAACTATAGCTGTTATATCAAAGTTGCGAAGGTCGCAGAATTTTTGGGTACCTCTGTCACGAGTCTACAAAAAGCAAAGCAGAATTACAGTCCAACAGCGTATGTTATGATAATTTTGCAAGGGCGTAAAATGTTGTATACATTTACTGTGCTTCTTCGTGAGCTTACATTTTACAAAGCCGCTACGCCGGTAGGGGGTGCCGTCTGCCGTCTGCCGAGTGTACCGCGCTCGTTGCCGCGCGCGGCGGTATCACACGGGAAAGCGGTTGCCGTAAATATTTCACCGTCAAGCACTGCGCTGTCATAAGTGTGACACTTCTGCCTACTTGCTTAGGGTTGAATACGATACGAATAGCGACGCGCAATTATAATGATCACTTATTATTATTAATATCTGGGTGACCGAGCTTCGCTCGGAAAACATATAAAAACTCGAAAATGCGCGTTTTCCCAGAGATAAGACCTAGCTAGATCGATTTTTCGCCCCCGAAAACCCCCGTATAGCAAATTTCATCGAAATCGTTAGAGCCGTTTCCGAGATCCCCGAAATATATATATATATATATATATAATAAATAAACAAGAATTGCTCGTTTAAATAAGTTTATAAGCGGACACAAAAATGTATGTACCTATTTGCAAACCCAATTATTATTTACAACAATTATCTTGTAATTCTCACCGAACTTTAAACTCGCGATTCGCCAAACATGTACAAAATGCTATGGCATGGCGGTCTTTTTAGGGTTCCGTACCCAAAGGGTAAAAACGGGACCCTATTACTAAGACTCCGCTGTCCGTCCGTCCGTCTGTCACCAAGCTGTATCTCACGAACCGTGATAGCTAGACAGTTGAAATTTTTACAGATGATGTATTTCTGTTGCCGCTATAACAACAAACACTAAAAGCAGAATAAAATAAAGAATTTTAAATTTTCATAGTACCTACGTAATATATTTTATTAAGTTGACATTATATCTGGGGATATAGTATTGTGAGCATTTTGGGGACGACTGTAATACCTACTGCAAGACTTTTTTTCACTAATAAACAAGTAAGTATACATTGCAATGAAGTGCATGCTTCAGCCCTATTGGCAATAAAATCGTTTAGTATCAAGCAGTGTAATGGGGCAGGTAATTAGCCGCCCCCGCTGGCTTCCTTCGCCGATCAATGATATATAGATATAGGTTAGCGATTGAATGTAAACTTTAGCTTTACTTTATACCTCCCAGGTACGAATATTCCCGACAAGCAAGCCGCCTTTAACAGATCTTAATGACATATGCAAGACTAAACTGCCAAAACCAGATCCTTTTACAAAAATTCTAGGCGTCAATATTTTTCAATACCTACCTATATATCAAAGAAAGAACGCCGTCGCGAAACATATATAATACGTTTTGATTCGTAAGTTCACCTGAATTAATCGAGTGTTTTTAATTTTAATGACAGGGCGACTTTATTAAACAAAGTGTCCGTCAGAAGAGAAACCGTCGGATCTCTTCATATCAACTTACAATCATAAACATTTCAGACGTAATAACATGCGCGATTAGAAACCGCAATATGTCTGTACTTACCTGTCACCGGCTACTTAATATTATGTTGCCATCTTTTCAATTATTTTATCTTTTAATATGTAAGTTATTATATTTTATTAAGTCTTAAGACGTCGCGGATCAAGTCTATATTTAAATATTAATGACAAAAATTTATAGAGAAAGTGCTATTTTAGCAGGAAATGTATATAATTGTACACATACAAACATACCTAACACTTTTTGTGCTATGCCTAATTATTTTTCTTTTGTGTTTTAAAAAGGAAATTATAAAAAAATCCACTAAGTAATCAATAGATAAATTAACTCGTAGCAATGGCCAACTAATACATATAATAAGGTACATGAGACCTTATGAGATAGCGTAATGTAACTATACTCTGGCAAGCCAGCTTTGTCAAAAGATTTAAGCGACAGATTTGAAAAATGTCGGCGCGAAAGATGGATCTACCATACGATTTTTGATCGTTGCTTTGTTGTAGCGACAAAATTAGCTTGCTTAAGCATACGAGCATGTAAGTAAGTTAAAGGAATGTATTATGTTTTATCCAATACCTTACCAACATATCTCATATCTTATGGTAATACTGTTCCAAGATACAGTCTTAATTACCCGGTGCCCCCAGGGCATATGATAGCATTTTATTAGTAAGGAGGCATCTCGAGCATGCCGGCGGATGGGATGATCTCGTTAGTAAATACCTCCTTGACATTTTGCTATGCATAGAGAAAACCTGATCAACGCACTTATTTTCTTGTTAATTAAAATACACCCGATAATTTGTTGTATGGACAACTGTGTGTTCATATGAATCATGGGAACCTAAGGTAGGCTACTAAGTAAGTACTACAGGCAATCATGGTTTATGTTAATAAGTAACTATTATAAAACTGAATTTCCTGCGTATTCCTTTGCCATCGAAGTCTCAGTAACCGCCGTAAAGTTTAGATGGCCAGTAACGTAGAGAAAAGTCGAACGGATTTAAATGCAACCATCATAATATTATAAGAATTTTGTTAAATTATTGTTGTCATGTCATATACCTATATGTGACACACAAAACGTTAACATAACGTAATTTTGAGCCGTGCGTGGCTAATTTATTTTTTCTACTCCAGCACTTAAATGTGTCAATTAAATGACTGACAGTGATATCTAAAGCAATGTCATTTGAATGATTTGTCTATAGGCTCATAAGATGACTGCTAGTTTTTTTTTTTTTTTTTTTTTTGCTGCAGCTGTCATAGAAAAAGTAATGTATGCAACAGCTCATAATTGGTTCTTAAAATTCTCGGGTCTTTTTTTACAAAACTCGACTACGTCTCGTTTTGTAACTTCGACCCTTGGATTTTAAGAACCCTTATTATATCACTGTTGCATAAACTACTATAGTAAGAAGATACAATACAAAAATTTATAGTTAAAAAAAAATTAAACAATATAGGTATCTACTTCTAGTTCGTTTAAAATAAGGTATGATATGTATAGACAAACGTAATTTATTCAGATTCAAGTGCAATAATCGTGACGTCACGCAACGAGGATCAACCGAACACTAAACGGTATTACAAAACGTCCCTTATGGCTTGTGGTATCATATTCAAAAGGAGACTGATTCGAACAGTTAAGTTTCCAATGCGACTTCAAAGTCGAGACTGAAAACCGTAACAATTGTTGAGGATGCAATGAACATGGTGCAAGAATTAGGGGACAATATTTAGTAAGTATGTACTTGAACAAACGAGCGTAATGGTTTGATCACTTAAAAGTTGTGGTTTATTTTGACCGGCAGGTGCAGGGGCAGGGGCTAGTCACGATGTTAACGCTGGACTATAACGTCGCTCAAGTTTGAAAAGTGCATGGCACTTAGGGCATTCAAGAAAGAATAGGTACCTACATAATTTTACGATTGCAATTGCAATATTTCAAATTGACCATCGCAATGGACAGGTACAATTGAGGAATTGGTTCATTTAGATATAGTGTATTAAGTTTATAGCCAATATTGCAGAAACGTGCGTACCAACAAGCCGAGAAGGTAAAATTATAATAGGTATTAGTTTTATTTATAATAAAAATAGACATACATATAATCAAAACGCCATATTCACCCAGCCGCATATTTGAGGCTCCGTACATGCCCGTCCATCACAATAAGAAGGCTTCTTTAACACTATGGAAATTTGCGGCGCTTAGAAATAATAGCTTTTTGTAGAATTGTCTATATTTTAGTCCTTTTATTTTTGATAAAGATAAAGATAAAGTTGTGTTTAATCCATTTTGAACTAATCGTCCGCATAGCAGCTTCTGCTGATGACTCTACCTTGTGAGTGACATTACAAAATAATTAAGGTTTAATTAAAATGTTCTGCTGTTGTTATCTACAAACAGATTGTCTTTTTTCAATAAGAACTCTCTGTTGTATATTTCTTATTTTAATCAAATCATGAGCCTAAAATTTTTCACTTCAACAGTTATAAATAGCATGTCAAGCGGCTGATTTCCGATTTTGAAATTTGATTAAAAATACTAAAACATACTTATATATAAAGCAAAACTATCTAATGTTATGAAAGGAAGATGAAATTGAATTAATTTTTTGTAAATAACATTATCTGTAGCTGGACATCCTGTATAAAGTGTATAATAAAATAATGTGTTCATTGATTCTTTTGAACCCGTAGCTAGTTACATTCCTACATAATGTAAACGAGTCCCTGGCATGTTTAAAAAAAATATACCTTTATTTCAGAACATTAAATTCCATAAAACATTGTTGTTTAGTAGGTACGACGAGTTTGGTTTATCATTAACCAACACCGTGTTTAGCGGCGAGTGAAATCTACGATTGCTGGTAACACCAAAGTACCCCCTAAGATCTAAGAAACGCACACAATTATCAACTTAAATCTAATTACGCGATAGATATCCGTGACAATAATGAGCCGCTGCCGCAAGCTTCGAGTCTAGTCAACGAGTTATCGAGTCTGGACAATTAATAACGACTTTTTAATTGTACAGGAAGGGATTATTCAATTAACGATGGTGCAGGGTGATTACTTATCGTTGGACGCGTGGTTCGTGTTCGTGGTGTGATATCGATGGTGCACTTATTAAGATTAATTTACTTTAAAGAATAAAGGGCAATGAAGAACAAGGAGAATGGAGCAGAGGCAAAGAATTTAGTAAGTATAGTCCTTAAAATAACAGCAACCAATTGTAAGTACAGGTTTAAACAGCACTCACAGATATAATTAAATATTTTGGATTATGTTCGCCTGTGACAGTGAGAGTAAACTGTAACGTAAATTTATCTTTGGAACTTATTACATAATATTTAAGAAGCAACTGAAATAAATCTTCGTTGAGGTAATGAACTAATGATATAAGAATCTAATTTTCATGAATAGGTATACGAGTAAGTTGGGTTACCGTTACAAACGCTCCATTCTATTTAAAATAAAGAATAGGTAAACTTATTTACAAGAAAGCATTAAGGTCACTAGGAAAAACATACGACCCAAATAGCTTGCCAAATTTACAAAAATCGGTCAGCCCCAAAATCCTCAAGCTAACAATTGAACAATGTCTTGTACACCATCAATCACGAAGACATTATTTGTGTTATCGATCGTGCTCGAATCGTTTGAGACACGTGCCAACCGGCGACGGGACCACAGCCTACTTAATACATATCATTTTGTGCTCAGGCACGCAGCAATGTCACATCCACCGTTATGAAAACGCTACGCGACGCAACATTCTGTGATTTCTTTTGTAATATCTAGTAGGAGTTGGGAGACTTTGTTGGAGAGAAATATATTTTCAAAAGCACTAAAGAGTAAGCAGGTGTGAGCTTAGAATCAGTCCTCGATAGTAGAAAGACGTTAGGACGATTCTAATTGATAGAAACCATAAAATCGGTTTTGGGTTATACATATGTACATCCAGGAATAAGTAACGGGAACGCAAAGAGATTATACTTGGTCAACCAGATCTTGACAGTAGAAAAAGGAGGGAAATTTGAAAAATGTATCCTATCCAGTATAAGCGCGAAGGGATATAGTCCCATAGAAAATATGAATTTCGCGCCTTTTTACTGACAAGATTTGGTTGACCAGCTATATTTAAATATGTACTAGAATATATTATCTGACTAGATAATAAACAATTGCATAAGATTTGCACGCGATATACATAGCCCTATCCCATACGATATATATGTATATATGTATACAGGGTGGATTTTCTTTTTGGGTCAGTGAGGGCAGCTACCAGATCCCATGCTGCTACGAGAAAACGGTCTTAGAAGACCTTCCCTCGATTTCAAATTAATGAAGATTGCCTTTTATAGATTTTGAAAAAAAACATACAGGTTGCGAAAAAAAGGTAATTTTTAACAAACTTTTTTTTTTGATGCCAATCGATCCGATTTCTATTGAGGATCAAAATCTTGTATGGAACCAAAAAAATATTTCCGGTTAGAAAAGCCACAAATCGAGGAAAACTTTTCCCATACAATTTGTATGAAAATGAAAACTTTTATTTTTCACATGCTATTTTTGTATGCCAATCGATTCCATTCCTATCCAGTATCAATAGTTTCTTAGGGGTCAACTTTCGCTAATGTACTAAAAAGCCACAAATTAATAAAAACCTTTTCCATACATTTACTATGGAGAAAACGTGAAATTTAATTCACATTTTTCTATCTGCCCAATCAGTCCTGTTACATTTAAGGATCATAATACTGTATGAAGACATTGCTGTAAGACTAATGGGCGAGATAGAAAATTGTGAATAAAATTTCACGTTTTCTCCATAGTAAATGTATGGAAAAGGTTTTAATTAATTTGTGGCTTTTTAGTACATTAACGAAAGTTCCTAGCGGTCGGAAACTATTGATACTGGATCGGAATGGAATCGATTGGCATAAAAAAATAGCACATGGAAAATAAAAGTTTTCATTTTATACAAATTGTAAGGGAAAAGTTTTCCTCGATTTGTGGCTTTTCTAGCCGGAATTTATTTTTGGTTCCATACAAACCTTTGATCCTCAATAGGAATGGGATCGATTGTCATAAAAAAAAAGTTTGTCAAAAATGACCTTTTTCTCGCACCCTGTATGTTTTTTTCAAAATCTGTAAAAGCCAATCTTCATTAATTTGAAATCGAGGGAAGGTCTTCTAAGACCGATTTCATGTAGCAGCACGGAATCTGGTAGCTGCCCTCACTGACCCAAACAGAAAATCCACCCTGTACCTATAGTAGACCTAATTGTTAAGAATAAGGTATGTTTACGGAGCGGAGTTCTGAGGCAACAAACATAAAAAAAACATACAACCGAATTGAGGACCTCCTCCTTTTGAAATCTTGAAGTCGGTTAATAAGGCTTTACATAATAATCACATAACACCAATCGGCTTATCCAAATTGTGTTATCGCTCTATCTTCAATCTATAAAAATATGTAGGTAATAAGTAGGTACTTTCTTTTCATAATTTATTAAAGAATGCTCACGGCAAGTTCGCTAAATCAAACCATAAATCATTTTAGAAAAAGGATTGCAAAGCTGAAACAAACGACTGCTTTCTTTACTCGTAACAACCGATATATAATTCAGATAATATATTAGTTAAATTTCGGTATAAATAAACTTGCATCACGTAACGGATATTTTAATGCTGCTTTCTCCGCTTCATATTTTTGAATTACTTACCATTTGCTGAGATAAATACGAGTACCTAACTGTGAAATATACTGTGAAAAGCAATAATATACTGTGCGAGTAAGTAGGTAACGGAAAGTTAAATATACATATTTTTGGACAAAAATATGTTTAATATTTTGTATTCGATATATCTATCAATTTATAAATGAAGACTTTAAATAGAGAAAGGAGGTTCAAGGCTTGACTTTAACGAAAATTTGCACTTCAAAATTTAACTTTGAAGATTAAGGTACTTGAAACACTGAAATTATAAGGACAGGTCAACCGGGGTAAATAGGATCATTGCGTCTACTTAAGTTCTTTTTTAAACAACGTGAATTACAAGAGCTCCCATCACCTAGTGATAAAAGAGAATAATACGTAACATAGAGGGCGTTTCGACCTAACATGTTCGAGAATAACGAAATATACGCAATAGTCCCATAGTTGCATTTACTCCGGTTGACCTTACCTAAAACAAATCCGAAATTCCGACCGAACTCGTTGCGCGCTCGTAGTGAACTCGCTGCGCGCTCGACTCGCTTGCAACTCACTCGCAAATCGCCAGTGTTCCAGCGCCCTTAGGGGCTATCTACAGCTAAGTCTATCATTTAATTTTTGGCGCTGTTGATGTGGAGTTATTACGGTTAACTACGAACTGGATTTAAACTTGACTGCGTTCAACTGATTTCTATTAGGTAATGAAAAATTTAACTACCTAACTCGTAGATATAAAACTAAAAGCACTTTTTTGATCGCGCGTTCACAGCACGATCACCACAATGCAGATTTCATAATTTTATCGCAAATCTCTATTGTTTCACGAATTAACTTCACACTTTTTGCAGTAGCAATTGTAAAGCATTAGCTAATATCGGCAATCCAAGCAGTACAGACAGCTGCCTGAGGCAACGTCCATGGTAGCATGAAACCGCACAGTATTAAGTCTCATTAGTGGAGGTGAAACTTACTCATTTCCCGCCCAGTACCTACTCAAGCCACCGTTCTTAAAAGACCTCTGAAACTGAACCTACATACATAATATAACTTCTAGTTTGCAAGCTCAAAGAGACGCACAGGAGGTCTTATTTGAATGGTCGCGCATAATAACAGGTGGTCATCGACTATAATAGTCCAATTACCACTCGTATTGGACTAAGCGCCACACGAAGGTATCCGCTTTTACTATTAGCTTTATCTAGTAAGTTTTTCGGGCTGGTATATATATTGATACCCACAACACAAGCCTTCTTGAGCTTACTGTGGGACTTAGTCAATCTGTGTTATTTAATTTAATTATTTATATGATTTAATTTAATTTTTTTAAAGCTTCTATACAGAACAAAATAAAGTTTATTCTTATCACTACGCAAAAGACAGAAATGATTTTTAAGTATTAAAACTAGAACAGAACTGACCAACTAGGCAGATTTGCAACCAACCATTCCGCTTGAGAAAGTGACAATGCTTTTAAGTTTTTTTATACTTGCTGTTAGTCGTTTTTATTCGTTGGTTGGTAGTAGGGCTTGCAATCCGGATATCCGTTTTATCCGGATATCCGTCCAATTTACTATCCGGATTTAGATTAAGTTAATATCTGGATAAAACGAATAATTCGAATACTACAAATTTTAAGAAAACAATCTTAAAAATGTTGAAATTTATAATAGTAATCACGTTGTCGGTTGATTTTATTTATTTGGATACATTTTTAAGTTATAAAAACTGTTTATAGAAATATTACTCCTTGATTGCCGACTCTATAACGATATTCTTTCTTATGCAGATCGACCTAGCTCCGTAAAAGTAACTTTGAGTGTACTTTGTACCGTGTTCTTGCCAAACATGATGCTCTGATATTATTGTGAGCGTCCGAATACTTACATTATTAACAAAGGGCGAACAGAACTAAAATAAGTCCAACGGAGGAGGACTTCCATTGATATTGAACTGCCGAACGAAATGCAACAAAAAGAGACTGGTCTAACCGTTAGAAGATATTCGATTCTCTAAATATTATCAAAACCACTATCAAGAAATGAATTTCGCACCGCAGACTGCCAATATTAAATGGAGGGTTGAAGTATCGCCATAACCTAGTAAATTATTACAAACTAGCGACCCGCCCCGGCTTCGCACCGGTTAACAAATTATACATAAACCTTCCTCTTGAATCACTCTATCTATTTAAAAAAAACCGCATCAAAATCCGTTACGTAATTTTAAAGATCTAAGCATACATACAGACAGACAGCGACTTTGTTTTACTATGTGTGATATAGTTTGTGTCACCTGTTAGAAAAACCATATCTAATCTAGTCAGACAATTAAAGGTTGTGTATGAAATCTTTGCCGAAATTCATTTTTAGTTTTTGGAGAGTATAATTTTATTTTGCCATTACGTGGCAAATCAACACAATAATTCGTACGTACTAACTTAACTAACCTAACTTCACGCGCGGTTACACCAGCTGTATGTTTTCACTTGCACATCAACTTTAAAGCATCGGCGAAAAGGTAGAACGCCATAAATAGCTTAATACTTGCTGGTACGCAGCCTTGTGTACGTAAAATTGTATTATATTACACTTTTTTATTAAATTAATGTGGGTTTTATGAAATAAAAAGTAAGTATTCGAATTATCCGTTTTATCCGGATATCCGGATACTAAAATAATTAATATTCGAAATATCCGGATACGAAAAATGGGCGGATATTGCAAGCCCTAGTTGGTAGATAGGTACATATTATAATGATATCAAAAGATGATGGGGCCTTTATACCTTATTATACGAAATTTGTTAAAACTAACGTAAGTCAGGTTCAATAAGTTAATTAGTAATATTAGTAGGTTTAATCGAACGAGCGAGCGAAGCGAAGCGAAGTTCTTACATTCGACTTTGAACACGCGGCTGGCTAGCGGCACGTCTCGGCATTTCGATGTTTTTAAGCTGAACTGTCAGAAGATAGTTTGATACTCAATAACTTAAGTAAATTTGTTCTAATTTAAATGAAATTGGGTAAACGTGTAGTCTAGGGCATTATATTTTAGTCATTAAATTATGAGCAGGCCCGATCAAGAGGTTATTAAGCTAGAAGAGCTTAGAAGGCCAAAAAGCAGTTTGTGAGGGGTCTTGCTATTCTGGTCAATTTTTTGCAAGAAACATGGTCGAGTTTAGTATCAAATGAAAGTGCTCGACTTACACTTTTATAATATCGTTTTTAAATTTACCATTTTGAAATAATTAGCAAGATAAAAATAAAATAGAATAAACATAATATATGTATGTGACATTTGACAAGAAATATTTCGGCTTAGCACAGATTCAGTTTATTTTAATCTCTATGGTGGTGACTTAAATCCAGGGGAGGGACAGCCGTATACGAAGCCCATTATTCGAAAAAATAGCGCCATCTATATTACTTAACGCTAAACTTGTAAATGGCGCTTCAAAATTGATGCAAAATAGCAAATCTTGTCAGTAGAAAAAGGCGCGAAACTCAAATTTTCTATGAGACCATATCCCTTCGCGCCTACATTTTTGACGTGAAACGTCTTTAAAAACCCGTAGTAGAGGTGCCGGACCAAAAACCAAGTGTAACGAAAAGTGTTATGGCGCGGTGGCTTATATCTCTGTAACTGTGATACCTATATGTATAGTTATAACATCAGTGTATAGAGGAAAGTAGCCATTACTCGGAAAAGCATGTTCCGCTGACATAGATGGCGCTGATTCTACGCTAGAAACGACGCAATAGGAGCTAAAATGACCCCTATTTTCAGTGTTCATTTAGTAATTACTCACCAGCCCATTAACCGATTTCGGTAAAGTTGGAGTCATTTGATAGATCTTATTCCATTTTAATGAAATAGGAGAAAAATAAAACACGCGAAATTATAATAAGCTGCAAAAAGGTAAAAGAGTGACAATTTTTACAGAAATTTTATCACTGCTCTTGTTTGAGGCCACTGTGTGCGAAAATTAAGGCGCAAAACTGACGCAAATTACCTGAAGTAGTAAGATAACGCAAATACGGTTCTTTACATACCACTTTTACTCTAGTGAAACCTCTTAATCTCCTCAAATAGTTCATTAGAATCTATGGCGGCGCGGCGGCGCGAGTTAGTAAGAACACGTAGAAAACGAACGTATGGCGGCTGCTTGACAATCTCGAGTTCCTATTCCTAATTACTATCTTAGTTGAGTACTTTCTGCTGTATGGGTCAAACAAATTTTTGAAAAGGTCACTTCTGTGGACAATACATTAAAAGGTAACGACTCTGGTACGTATATATCCCGTTTTTCTCATTTGAGTCTCAAGAACTGAAAACATGTATTCCGCCTGTAAAGGTGCTGCGTAAAAAAATGATTTTAGATTCCCTTAAATTAGCGATGTCTACAGGAAAGACGCGAACGAGATTGCTATAAAACGTGTATTACCCGTATAAAATATCTATTCTCGTAATTATGATGTGTAATTTACAAAAAAATTGTACCTAATTATTACATTCATTACTCCAAAATGAATTGATCATTTATAATTAAACAGGTGTGACGCTGTATTTTATTATTTTAAAACTTCCCATAAATGCCGTGTTCATTTCTTAATCATTATCACCCCAAATAATCTATACAGATAACATTTAAGATATTACTCATAATTATTAATTATTATAATACATCAAACTCGCGAGATGCGCGACTTCGGTATTCAAACACAAAGCAATACATAGTACAAGTGTCTAACGAAATGCGAAGGCCGAAGGATGTACCTAAGTGTGACACACAACACACATAAGTGTGTCAAAACATATTCTGGACGCTTCGGGCCTTCGGCCCTACGCGGAGCTCGGCCTTCGGCCTTCGAACTTAGACACTAATACTATTGTTCTGTGTTTAAGCTGAAAGTAATGACGGTCACATCATTGTTTATGTACAACTCCGTGCTAGAAATTCACAAGAAAGCAAGCACTCTACTTAAGCGTAGGCTTCGCCCGACCTTTAAGTGTGAAGGGCGCCGTAGGCGCCCTGTACTTAAAGCCCGACCTTTTAGGGTGAAGGGCGCTCTGTATGTAAGAGCGCGCGAAGCGCGCTGAACGTCGGGCTTCGCCCGACCTTTAAGTGTGAAGGGCGCCGCGGGCGCCCTTTATGTAAGAGCGCGCGAAGCGCGCTGAATGTCGGGCTTCGCCCGACCTTTAAGTGTGAACGGCGCCGCAGGCGCCCTGTATGAAAGAGCGCGACAAGCGCGCTGAATGTCGGGCTTCGCCCGACCTTTAAGTGTGAAGGGCGCCGCAGGCGCCCTGTACTTAAGAGCGCGCGAAGCGCGCTAAATGTCGGGCTTAGCCCGACCTTTAAGTATGAAGGGCGCCGCAGGCGCCCTTTATGTAAGAGCGCGCGAAGCGCGCTGAATGTTGGGCTTCGCCCGACCTTTAAGTGTGAAGGGCGCCGCAGGCGCCCTGTATGTAAGAGCGCGCGAAGCGCGCTGAATGTCGGGCTTCGCCCGACCTTTAAGTGTAAAGGGTGCATTCTTTAAGTGTGACTAATAATGTTCATGTGCCAGCGGCACTCGGTCGGCCTTCGGCCTTCGCACTTAGACACTTATACTATTGTTCTGTGCTTAAGCACGCATCCTGGACGGGACACGTTTACTACTATGACTCTTCGGGCCTTCGGCGCTACACAGAACTCGACCTTCGGCTTTCTCATTAGCTATCCACACCAACGTTTCACGTCAACCATTGCGGCTGTGTCCCTGACACAGCCTCTCTCAATTTTTTTCTACTGACAAGATCTGCTTGGCCAACTATATATACATATTAATCTTTGCTTAAATCAATCAGTTAAAGGCTCCACAGACCTTGCAATAAATCCACGCGATCTTTGATCCATTGCCGCCTATAGAGCGACATAAAATAGTAGAAATTAAATAAAATGGAACTCAAAAATGTCCATACTAAATTGTTGTCATGTGTAAGCATTTTACGTCAAAAATGTGACAGGTACGTAGAAAGTGGCGCCCTCATTTATTTTCTATTATTTTATGTCGCACTATACGAGTACCTAAGTAGGTGCAACAAAGTCAATCGCTATATAATTTTTGGTTAACCGCGAGTTCTCAGTTCGGGGCGAACTACTAGTTAGTAAGAGAAGGATAAACACTATCTTGCTTTCAGTTAGTTAAAAGGTTGTAGATATCATATTGGTTGCAACCAAAACTTTTTTGTCTATGTCATTATAAGTAAAAATTATAGCTACGAGTATATCTAGTTAGCGTCTGTCGTGGCTGGTGGTCTCACAACAGTCACAACCATTGATTGTTTCATTTCCTGTCAAAAGCAATATCACCGTTTAATCGCGTTCGCGACCAATCATTGTTATTATTTTATTTTGGTAAAAATCGAGATAATTGAAGATTTAGGTACGGGTTTCTAAATTCTTTCTGATTTATTAGTTTTCGTCGGCTCACTTACTTACTCGTACTATCATAATTCGTAATGCTTAGATAAGTAGCTTAAGTAGCTAGCAGGTGCTTTAGACAGACTTTCTACTATAAAAAACTTTTGTCTTATAAGTCCCTCGGAATCGAACTAGCTCTATTTTGTAGTAATTCTGAATAAACGCTTGAATGCAGCAGGTAATAATTTTAAATGACATAACTCTAACTAGAGTTGTGTCATAGTCGAGAATATTCTCCGGTTACGAGAAATATTCCCGAGGGAAAATGTTTCCCATACAAAAAGGAGAACGTTCTCGAGAACGGCATAGCTAGTTTATCAGTTTATCACATTCGTTAAGCTCGTAAAATGTCATTCCTATCTTAATATGCATCTTATAGTTTATGGTCATATCTCAATGTAACGTAGATAGATATCATCGCCGATACATCGACCAGAAACCTAAATGATTGAACTTAACAATTAGTAACATGAAAGGCTAGCCTAGAGGCTGCCCGACGCGACGCCCACTCGGACAGGGCGAGAAATACTGCTGCGAGCATCCTCGTCTGCAGTGCGATACAGTCGGAAATCTAGGCATTTTCAAAATATACCTTCAATGGGTTATTCAGTCAGACAAAAATACTATTCCTGAATGTTGTTAATCAATGATTCTCAAGAAAGTGGCATCGACAGGTTAAAGTTAATGAAAACAATTATTTTGTATTTTTTTTTTACTTTTAAGTATGAAAAATATGTTTTACTGCTTCAAGTACCCCAAATTTTCAAAAGGGAACGAAAAATAAATAAGTTCTTAATTAGTAATTTTCAAGACTTACAATAACCTATACATTGAACACAGGTTAAAGTTAAGCAGGTTACAATGAAAAATACATTCATTTTTATTTTTTTCCCTTGAACGGATAATAATACGAATGTCTCACTTTTAGCATAGATGAACAAACCATCATACAATATTAAAATGATATTATTACATTAGGCCCCATACCAAATTCTTAAAATAATCGAGACAAGTTAAAGTTAACATTCCGTTACAAAACCCCAGATGTCTGCCTTTAACCACTTGTCTCTACGAAACTACGACACGTGGGTCATGATGGTACCCTACGGTGGTTAGCTTGATACTTACCTAATATTTTGCCATAGTTATGATCTAAATAAAATTTTCTGTGTATGAGTCAGATGCAATACCGCGCATGTACAGGTTGGTACAGGTTAACAGTGACAATATCCTTGGACAAACTTTGTGCGTGAATATTGTTGTAAAAAAAATATATATAAGGCCTGTGCAAAGTACATTTTAAAAGGTATTGTTTATGTTATTATATAGCATGATATGAGTGTTTTCCAAAAAAAGTGTACATGTCATTCATGTCTTCGAAATATTTACTTCTTGGGCTCATTTTACTCAGAATCATTTGTATATTCACGCCTCATACATGAAAAAATGTGTCCCAAAATTTTGTATGAAAAAATTTTTTTCCAATGCGTCACGTTCATACAAATAAAAAAAAAATCATA
Source organism: Cydia amplana (assembly GCF_948474715.1). Lineage (NCBI taxonomy): Eukaryota > Metazoa > Arthropoda > Insecta > Lepidoptera > Tortricidae > Cydia > Cydia amplana. The sequence continues at coordinate 7,813,696 of NC_086069.1, read as the reverse complement.
CAAGAATGTGACGATCAGGAAAGGAAATTTTTGGACACATTTTTTTATGTATGAGGCGTGAATGTACAAATGATTCTGAGTAATATGAGCCCAAGAAGTCAATATTTTGAAGACATGAATGAAATGTACACTTTTTTTGGAAAACGCTCATATTTCATTTACATAAATTAATGCTTATAAAATCTAAAGAACTAAAGCTGGAAGAGCGATGCTTTTGGACAAGCCAAGTTACAGTGAAAAGTGCTACTCTTTATTTTTTATAAATATAAGTATTAAATTTAAATAAAAACAATGACTTGGCCTCGATAAACATTGTTTTAGTTTATCTAGATACATTTTTGTTTCATATAAAAGAGGGCAAATAAAGATACATTCAATTCAAAAACTCGATGACAGGTTAAGATGCCACTATTTTGAGAATATTGAGGCCAAAATCCGGCCGGATCTGGCCGGATTCAAAACCAGACCGGATTGCAAACATAGGTCATTAATGTAGTGTGATGTATTTGTTTTGAAGTTACGATTTTATTGTGTCGAATATTGAGATGCACTAATTTTGTTATTGTATTTTATTGCATATCTGTTAACATTAAATTTTCATCTAAAGTGGAATTCACCATTTTGTGTTGTAGTCCGTACCTCATTTCTCTACTTAATCGCTATTCATTGCAAACAAGACAGGAGCATAATTGTTTATCTTCGAACACAAGATGCTGGAAAATCTATGAGCTGTCACGACGTACCTAAAATAAATATCGAATTCTCCTTTCACTAAGCACCGAGGTTAACGATTTAACTTTCATGTCATCTAGGCTAGCAGCTAGGAACAAATGATCTGCACGAGTGCACATGCATATATTCAGGAAAAGTATTTTGTTTCGGATTCAAATAATCAAAATTTGTAAAAGCCTAGATAAAGTTAGATTATCCGAACGAATTAATTGGGACCGAGACTAGTTAGAGGACCGGATAATCATAAGCTCGGATAATCGGACTGTGGGATTTTTGGCACAAGATCAAACAAAAACAACACCTTTTTACAAGTATATTAAAATTTGATGTACCTACATGCAGCTTCAAAATTGCATGGCTATTTTATGAATGAATCTCATTCATAAATGTATCCACGCCTTTTTACAGCACGTTACAGATAATAACCTGTCAATATGCTCCGTGGTGAGTAACAGACAGACACAAGGTTCCTCTCTAAGCCAAGTCACTACTATCGGCTTTATAGCCATTGTGTTCGACTCTCTAATTGAAAGCTAGGGTATACCGACAAGGCAAATAAGAAATAAGAATCAGAAGTACTGTCACTACTGTTCGCATCGCATTTCTCAGTAGGTTGGCAATTTGGCTGCAAGTAATTTTTAGTAGTATTGATATGTATATTAAGGTTAAATGAAAAGGAACATAAATATTTAACTCGCTCTTTTGTTTTCACAAAGTACATTTTTACAAAAGGATTTGGGATGAGGATTTGCAGATGGCTGGTCCCAATACCGCAGTTGCGAGTAGCGGACCATGTAATAGCGATCGGCTTCCGCGAGGGCGCGCCTCCATCACCCGCCTAACTAAAACGACGTATCTATCTTCGAGCTTCATACGAACATGTAACCGTTTTAAGATGATCCCGTTATGAGTAGACGCGACTGCGCAGCCCGTGACGGTCGACGCACGTTCCAGAAGCTTCGGCCATGAAGTATTTGGGAGATAACATTGTTCATACTTTAGGTTTTTGTACGTCACAAGAACATCTGAATACACTAATGAATATCTTCACGACTTTCATACATATTTTTTCCTTATAACGGGACCTAATCGCGTATTCTTAAGCTTTAAAACTACCCCCGGCGTATCGAGGACAGCATCGTCCCTGCGGTCTCAGAGAAAGACTGGCTAAAGTAGACAATCAGACATCAAGATATCTTCTAGCTGCGCGAGATTTTTGAACTACCACAACCACCACAACTAAGCACTTGGTCTTCTTTGTCAACTTGAGCATTTTGTACCCTAGCGATGTCACTCGGCCGAAGCACCACACTAACGATGTTCGCTTTTCCAACCGGTGATACCTATTCGTTTCCGCTTAAAACCTACATTTAATAATAACGACTGGATTTTATGTGGCTAAGATCCTAAAACCATCGTCCCAATTCGTTTTGCAATAAAGTACCTCTTGCAAAAATACTTGAGTGTCCTTACGTAGGTAGTTAAAGATATGTACGACTAACTGTATTTAAGCAATAAGCAAAAGCATATGTAGTAGACTTAGACAATGCAATGGCGTTGCATTCGATTACAAAGCTGCGGGCAGACGGCGCACAGCACAGGGCTTCCTGGAACCCGATGCGATCCTGTTACCGTCAGCCACCTAATCCTGTTATACGATACGCCAATGCATAAAGTTATTTTTTAAGGGTAGCCCTGGTAAAGGGCTAGGCAAGGGGCATGGGTGAAATTTTTCTTTGAAAGATTGTGACCAGTGACCGACAGGAACCTATAGCGGATGGGAAGACCATTTATGCGTCGGCTTCCCACTCTTATACTCCTGTAGATGTTTTGCATATTTTTTTCCATGAATGTCAGAAGAATGCTTAAAATTGCGACGGATATTGCAATGAATAGAAAGTGTCAGTACAATGCCAATTCAAATGTAACAGACACTAATCTAGGGACAGGCGAAGGATACAATTCTATTGTTTTAGCGATAGTCCCTGGGCAATTGTGGAACAGGCGAGTCGAATCACCAATGGTAAGACGACGATTGTCAGTCTGGCGTAATCGTAAATCGTAGAATCACAAATGATAGACCACAAGCACTGCGCGGTTTTGGAATACCTACTATATACATTCTGTATTCATTGACTCCATTGTATAGTCACCTGCAATAATATGTTACTCTTCGAAGGCCGCAAAAATATGTGACACGCTTTTATGGCTCTACAAATAAGATCGTGTCAGATATTTTTGCGGCCTTCGTTGCGTAACATATTATTGCAGGTGACTGTACAATAGTGACCAAAACTTTTCAGTAGGTAGGTATTATGTTACAGAAGATATCATTGATACACTTTTAACTAACTATAACAGTACCTAATTATAGTCAGTTAATCACGTAATGATCGACTCACGATGTCTAATGTTTGTTACCACCAATGTTAAACCATGCGCATTACATTGTCCTCTAGCAATATTCTTCGAAACAGGGATAATTAACTCTCGTTCAAAATGTCTCACTTTTCGAACGTTGGTTCGTATCGTCAGAACGCCGTTATTAGCTCTAGTGTTACTGTCAAACATTAGTTATACCTGCGTACCTATGCTGTGACCTAAAAAGGCTAGACTCACTCTTGTAGAGTATAATACATAGTTATATCCGCGTGGGCATGAGTATTGTTAATAAAAACTCCCCTGCGAATTTGTAGTTATGAACAGTGTGCTACAGAAAAAAGTAATCCTTATTTAAAGTAACCCACCAACATCCATGCATACAAACCCTACAAAGTTCTATGATGGCTAGGAAAATTATCTTGCTGGCTAAAGACCACCCGAGAAAATTCAAATCTTACCTACATCAAAATCAAAACATAAATATACCTACATATTAGTATCTGATTGAAGTAGTAGTACAAGATGTTTGAGCCATAAGCCATAACACACAATTTTATATTATCCCCTTAAGAAGACTTGATTACTCATGTCTCAGGTTTGAAATAAACAATATGTTGCAGGTAGGTACACTTAGCACACAAAACAGTGCAATCTCCTATCCTTAAGTGTGTCTTGCCAAAACCTTGGAGTTATTACTGTCCTAACTATTACACAAGTGCTCCTAATTTGAACAAATAAACCATTAAAACACAAACAAGCTCGCCGTTTACCTTACTTGGCAGTCGCAAGGCGAAGCCCGCCTACGGCCGCCGTTCCTAAATGAATATCAACCTGCCTACTCCTTCAATTAGCCCGAGTTGAGAGTTGTAACACTGCATAACAAATCCTGGCGCCAGGAAACATCTTAAGCGACGCGTTCATCATGTTTAATTTGTTGAACTACGTAGGTAAGGTACCATTATCGCAAGAGTTAGGTAAGTACCGATCAGTGTACAATGGGGCGTGCCTCCTAATAGCGTGACGAGATGTCAACAAGGGCACGGCTAGCTTTTCGGACAAAGAAAATTTTCACCTCAGCAGCTCGAACAAGGGTACTTTGATTCTTAAAAACAGTGAGCAAAATGCGATTTTGCTCACTGAGTGAGACAAAATGACATTCAAGTGACCTTTATAGTCAAATGTCATTTCAACATGCGGGGTCTAATAAAAGTTCGAAATACTTGGGTTCTATTATCTCTGTCCCTTTCACACTGTTAGCAAAAAGAAACAGACAAAAAAAAGTTAAAACGACATTCAACAGTATATTCACGGTTTATAATAGACCCCCGAAAAACTTCAGACCGCATCGTTCCAAACCACGTACGAGTATGAATTCTTAATAATTAATAAATAAAAATAAAGTTTAAGATTTCATAAAAACTGATAAAATACTATATTTTAGGTATTTTATTGTACAATTAAAATAACGAACTCAAAAAATACACAGATCATCACGCAAAATTAATTATCTTACTTTTAAGAATTTCTACCATAGTCGACAAATAGTACGTATCCGCAATTCGGACCGTATCTTACAAAGATTTTTTTTGTTGTCAAAGTTGGCGATTGAAGTGTCAGTTAATGTTTGTTATTTCTATATTATTTTACTGGAATTTATTATTACGTTTTATTTTTGTGTTCCATTGCGGTAATTAAACTTAATTGTTTGTATATCTTAAGAAAACATGAGTGCAGGTATTAAGTGATGAAGAAGGATTACATTTTTCAAGTTGTCTAATAGGTATGTTCTCACTGCGCTGAGGTGAAAAATGTTGTGTACTACACGAGATCAAAGTTATTTACATCTCGTGCGCTTTTGAGTCCCTTACTACGCTCAAGATTCTAAATTAGATTCACTCGCTACGCTCGTGAATCTATTATAGAATCTTTCGCTTGCACGGGACTCAAAATAAGCACTCGAAGAAATATCAAACTTTGATCACTTGTTGTACAAATAACTATTAAAGGTGTCAAAAATAATTCTTTGTGTTAGTTACAAAGCAGCAAGGATGGCTTTTGTTGCAGGTGTGTGCCGCGGTAAAATCTATCCAATGTTTATAATTAAAGCTAAAATCATAAGCACAGATCATAGAATTCTAAACAAAACATGAGATTCAAATATGTAACTTTGACTCATGTTTAGCACGGCAAAAATCTACCTACAACTTTTAACCTCAGCTAGCACATAGAGTGAAATAATAAACACAAAAGACATTAAATCGCCTGTATTATTCATAAAATACTTACGCAACGCAATATTAAAGGAACTTAAAATAAGCATGAGAAAAAGTAACTTTACATATGCTTTACATAAATAAATTGCAATACCTATTTCTCACTATTTTCTAGTTTCTAGGTGCAGTCAATGCTTATCTAAGCTGTTGCGATTAGAATGTTTTTTATTAAAGGAAAATCGACACAAAAAAAGGTAAGGTACAGTCCGCAGCAGAAGTTGCTAAGCGGGCGAGATGTTCAAAATTACCTTGACACGCTCTTATTCTCTTAACAATAACTTAACTAGTTATTGTTAATAAAAAGCGCGTCAAGATCATTTTGAACACCTCGTCCGCTTAGTAACTTCAGCTTCTGACTGTACTTAAACCCCCGCGTTAAGTCAATTCCAACTTTTACTATCTAGGCCATAATAAAGGTCAAGGATTTAAATAATATCAGCTTTGGCTTGCTCGGAATGTTCATAAACTGTTCCAATTAAACGCCTATTTGTCTTTTAAATGTTTACAATGTCTGAAAGGCACACAAACTATTAACATTTTCAAAGGCGCAATTAGTAAATATGTTTATTGACTTTATTTGTAAAGCTTTCTAAAGCTTTGGATTCCTCCGAAAACGGTGCCGTCATATTACGGCCGCTATATAGCGTTGACTGACGTCACTAGAACGTTGTCTATGTAAACAAGATGGCGCGGTTTCCTAGACGGCGTTACGTTACGTTGATTGTCAACGTAACGTAAGATGACGGCCGTCATGACCTTGTCGATAGTTTCGTGAACGTTTTTATTAGATAGCGGTGACGCCATTTTGAATAAATGACACGAGATTTGAATAAATGATTCCGTACTACGATTATTTTCCTCTTCTGATGATATTTCATCCTCCAAGTAAATTATAGATGATCAAGCAAATCTTGTCAGTAGGAAAAGGCGCGAAATTCAAATTTTCTTCGGGAAATTATCCCATCGCGCCTACATTTTTCAAATTTGCCGCTTTGACCTTGGTGGATGACGGTGTGTTATGACGCCGTGGTACTTTCCACATGTCGCCACCGTAAAGACGGCCGTCTTTTGCGGCCGCTATATGACGGCCGTCATATGACGGCACCGTTTTCGGAGGAATCCAAAGCTTAACTAAACTAAGCAAACAAAGTGGAGTAACCACGACGACTGTTAGGTTAATTTGCAGCAAGTTTATTTCACTACAAAACTAAAACGCCTACCTACAAAAGCTTAATATGAAGCAGGTTTAATCCAATTACGATGGTACTTCCTACGCTTTAACGATGACAGGAGAATGGAATATGTAGCTAATAAATGAAGTCTTGATTGTTTCATTTGCTTAGTGCTTACACGATTGCACTTAAGTTAGTGCAATTAAATAACCTTTCTCGTAAATTGAATTTATTCGTTCTTACATACTGGAATTATTTATATAAGAGCAGGTAAGTCCTTACAGTAGGTATACAAACACTAAATACTGCATATGCAAGAGCGATAGAGAGGCAAATAACGTTTTTCGATTTTTCGATGTTGGCGGTTACTTGTATATACACTTTTACTTGGTCCAGACATTTTAAACAGCCCTAACACATGATTGGCGCGACAGTATCTCGCGGCGAGATAGTATATATGTTATGGACCAAGTGATTAATGAGGGCATTATGTATAATGCCCGGGCATTATGAATAATGACAAGCTATACTTGGTCAACCAGATCTAGACAGTAGAAAAAGGCGGCAAATTTGAAAAATGTAGGCGCGAAGGGATATCGTCCCATAGAAAATTTGAATATCGCGCCTTTTTTTACTGACAAGATTTGGTTGACCAGCTATATATCGGGCCAAGTGATTAATTATTATCTAAACTTCATTATTTATCACATTGGTCATTATGAATATTGCTAAGTGATCGTTGGGCAATTTGATAATAACGATATGTTACGGGCAAATTTATTAACCGGGCAGAATAAATAATGCCCAGGCAGTATAAATAATGGCCGGGCATTATGAATAATGCCCAGCGGATTCGGGCAGTGATATATTTATTCCATTGGCCGGTCTATATTAATAATGCCCGACGGTCCGTGGTCCATTTAATAAATCAAGGCTTGAGATATCTTGAATTTATCAGTTGGACTGGGCAGTATGAATACTTCCCTACTTCTAGCCAGGCAATGTGATCAATTCGGTCGCGTCGTAGTATTTCTGTGGGGGGTTGCAATTCTAACCTAACCTAAACCTACTTTTCTAAACACAGCTCTTTTCTGTGGGGGGATTTAATTCTAACCTAATCTAAACCTACTTTTCTTTAACCAGTTCCTTTGTGTGTGGGATTGCAGTTCTAACCTAACCTAAACCTACTTTTATAGCATCAGCAATATTTGAATAGTAATTATCAAGTTGCCCAATAGGTGATAGGCATTATGTAAAGTGCCCGGTCAATTTAATTATGTATTTCAATAGTAATTATCAAATTGCCCAATAAGTGATGGGCATTATGTAAAGTGCCCGGGCAATATAATTAATTATGAAATTGCCAACTCATATTGGTCATTTTTCATAATGCCCGGGCACTATGAAAAATGCCCGATTTATCACTTGGTCCATAACATATATACCCGTCTTTTTCTAACTATGTTAATAAAAGAGGGACGGATAGTCTATCTCGCCGCGAGGTACCTACTGTCGCGCCTATCATGTGCTAGCCCGGCTGGACAGAGTGATGTTTATTCACTTAGTCAGCCTAGAGATCTCTAACTTTGTTACTTTATTGCTGTGAAGAGTATAACACGACATGTTGATATAATGTGACACTGAACACTGGCCCTTTATCAGATCATTACACTAGTTCATCATCATGATCTTGTAGGTTACAGTAGCAAATGAAATGACTTACTTTGTAATCACACTTTTCGCGTCCTCCGGGTATCCCACGAAGATAAGAGTAGAAGACATGACACTGAATATTTCAACTGAAAATTTTAACACGAAACTGTTCTACACGACACAAGAAAAAAAATAACACAAAATTTAGTTTTGCGGCGAGGTCAAACGGCCAATACGGATGTTAACTGCCAAAAATGTTATGACAATGCTACGACAATATGACAATTTGACAGTATGACAATCTATATGTTTTATAAAACGTGCCAGTACGAACGACTCAATATGTCGGACTGCGAGATCATTTTATGACGAAGAAAACGTGGGTGCGAAATAAGTAGGTGGTGTCTGTTGCTTTGAATAATGTAGGTATCATAATGTGTATTACTCATTTCCCCTCCATCAAGCCTCATAATGGCTTAGCTTTATGATTTTATAAATTAATTCATTAATAATGTGTCCAATGCAATTTTGCAGCTCGCTGTACAGTCAGCCGGAATAGCTGCTAAGCGGGCGAGGTGTTCAAAATTACCTTGACGCGCTTTTATTCTCTTAACAATAAAGTAGCGTCAAGATCATTTTGAACACCTCGCCCGCTTAGCAACTATTGCTGCTGACTGTACATACACATAGGTTAAATTAAGACGCTAGGTAGGCCCAATGAGTTAGTTTACGGCCAAAAACGGCGCGTGGTGAGAGATGGTAGGTAAGTAGGTATAGCCTAGCGGTAAGAGCGCGTGCGACTTTCAATTCGGAGGTCGCGGGTTCAAACCCCCGCTCGTACCAGACGTACCAATGAGTTTTTCGGAACTTATGTACGAAATATCATTTGATATTTACCATTAAGTATAGTCTGGTTGGTGCTCTATTAATATTTTGATATAAGTACTAGTTCTAAGATTTGCCTATAACTTTGATGATACCTATTAATACCTGAACCTCATAAACAGGTCAAGTGTGTAATGAAAAGGATAAACTAGAAGTTCTGGAAAATATCAATAAAATCAAAACATTGGAACGTAAGAAGTTACTTAGGTACTGAAAACGAATATTTAGAAGAAATCTGTGACTGTACATACACATAGGTTAAATTAAGACGCTAGGTAGGCCCAATGAGTTAGTTTACGGCCAAAAACGGCGCGTGGTGAGAGATGGTAGGTAAGTAGGTATAGCCTAGCGGTAAGAGCGCGTGCGACTTTCAATTCGGAGGTCGCGGTTTCAAACCCCCGCTCGTACCAGACGTACCAATGAGTTTTTCGGAACTTATGTACGAAATATCATTTGATATTTACCATTAAGTATAGTCTGGTTGGTGCTCTATTAATATTTTGATATAAGTACTAGTTCTAAGATTTGCCTATAACTTTGATGATACCTATTAATACCTGAACCTCATAAACAGGTCAAGTGTGTAATGAAAAGGATAAACTAGAAGTTCTGGAAAATATCAATAAAATCAAAACATTGGAACGTAAGAAGTTACTTACTGAAAACGAATATTTAGAAGAAATCTGTGGAGTGACTGGTCAGTAGTAATTTGATATAAAAATATAAAATTACTTATATATATATATAAAAATATACTGGGTCAACCAAATTTTGTCAGTAAATAGGAACAAAAAAAACTATACTCATCCTTTTCTTTTGGGTGCTAGTACTAGTGTTAGACAAAGATAGTATGATTCTCTCTGTCATGTTTGAAATCAAACAGACCTTTGACACACTTGGACGATTCTTGGCGATATAAACCACAGTAGCTATAATAAGCTACAGTATATTTTTTATTATTAAACTGTGATCAAAATCGTCTAGTCTAGGGCATGAATAGGGTTTGCAATCCGGATCCGGAATGTATGAAATTATCCGGATCTGGATCCGGATCCGCGGATCTTCCCATACATTTTGGATCCGTCGTGCAAACCCTAGGCATGAATCTAGTATTTTAACTGGATAAAGCATGATGGGTGGGGGAAATGAGCGAACGGGATAGTCTTATGTATAGCTGGTCAACCAAATCTTGTCAGTAAAAAAGACGCGAAATTCAAATTTTCTATGGGACGATATCCCTTCGCGCCTACATTTTTCAAATTTGCCGCCTTTTCCTACTGTCAAGATCTGGTTGACCAAGTATATCATTCAGTAGGAGTAGCACTAGTAGCAGCGAAAGCGCTATTATTGTTTGTCCTTATCACTTACTTTACTCTTTGGTCCTTATCACAGTCTCACATTTTTTTTAATTCCCGACCATAGATTAGTATGGGTTATGGTGGGCAACAAATAAATTCGACCAATCATAGTGTCGCATTGCCTATGTTTTGTCCCTCACGGATGCACGCGTATACCACTTCTATAGGATCCTACTTTCTATGGAGCATTCTAGGAGGGGCATTCTAGGGAGGTTTTCGATCTAGATACGATGAAACCGCCACAATGACAGTTGACATTGACAAAATTGACACCTATAGCTGGTCAACCAAGTCTTGTCAGTAAAAAAGGCGCGAAATTCAAATTTTCTATGAGAAGATATCCCTTCGCGCCTACATTTTTCAAATTTATTATTATATAATTATAGGCGAGCAGCTATTGAGCTGATGAGCCTATGTCACACAGTGTCCAGTGTTATATAGTTCAAAGTTTGTATAGTCATATCACTTCACTAGTAATCATCAGTCTAACTTATTGCTTAAAAGCCAATTGTCCAATCTGTTTTTAAACACATTGACCGAGGGGGCAGTCACAACACTATCCGGTAAACGGTTCCAAGCCGCCACGACACGGTTGGACAAGGAATGATATGCAGCTTTAGTAGTAGTGGGAGTGCGAACAATTCGTAGGCTGTGACCTCGGGTCTCGCGGCTGACAGTTCTCTTATTGATTATTTTGTGGATGTCAGGGAGGTTGTAACAGTGGGTGATAATCTTAAAACACTCGATGAGGTCTCCTCTCACTCTCCTAGCTTTGAGTGTGGGCAGCTTCAGTACCTTTAGCCTTTCTTCATAAGGCAAGCGTTTCAGCTTAAAAGGAATCTTGGTGGCTCTTCGCTGCGCACTTTCTAGAAGGTCAATGTCTTTGACGAAATAAGGATTCCATACTTGAAAAGCATATTCTAGCAAGGGCCGGACATATGTTTTATAAATTTTGATAAAAGCTTCAACAGATATGCATTGAAATGAGCGTTTTATAACATACAAGAACGAATTTGCCTTTTTGACTATGTTATTTATGTGCTCACCCCACTTCAGGTTATTTGTAACTGTCACACCAAGATCCTTTTGGGACGTCACCGCTGCAATTGGAGAGTTCCCTATCATGTATTGGACCATAGGGTTTCTTTTACCGAGGTGCAGAACTGCGCATTTGTTAACATTCAATTTCAATATCCACTTCGAAGTCCACTCCGTTAACCGATTCAAATCGGCTTGCAGCTGGCCCGAAGAAACATGAGGGTTGGCAAAGAACTTGCCATCGTCAGCAAAGAAGCACGACTCTGACTCTATTAGTGCTATTAAGTCAGTCACAAATATTCCAAACAGAGTTGGAGACAAGACAGATCCTTGAGGTACTCCACTCAGCACGTTTAGTGGCTGAGACAGGCAGTCACCGACTCGCACACTGAAGGTTCTGTCTGACAGGTACCCTTCTATCCATTTTAGTAGCTTTCCACGGATTCCAAAATGATCTAGTTTCAAAAGTAGTCTCTGATGAGGAACCTTGTCGAATGCACGTTCAAAATCTAAGTATATAATATCTACTGGGAGGTTAAGGTCCATACTTTCGGTCCAAGCATGTACACAGGTTAAGAGATTAGTAACTGTAGATCTTTTTTGCACAAAACCATGCTGCTTCACCGATATTAAATTTTCCCTATTGATTTGCCGCCTTTTTCTACTGTCAAGATCTGGTTATATATATATTCTTCTACTATATCAATATAGTTATTTTCGATACAAGTGCGAAAAAGAGGAAATTCGAAACGAGTGGCGATAAATTAAAACACGACCGAAGGGAGTGTTTTAAATCGACATGAGTTGCGAATTACCTATTCGCACGTGTATCGAACAACGTTTTACAGTACCTATGGCACTTTAAAGTTTCGACATATGCACGAAAAGTGCTATTTTACGCACTAGTGCGGAAAAGTAGCCCCATATGTACTGTAAAAATTATTGCCAGTGTAAAATTAGTTCCAATGAAATTCCGCAAGTTGGTGTATGATATTACTGGTCAGGATAATAGGCATTTTTGTATAGTTTTTGTAATTGTAAATAGAAGTGATATTATAAATCACAAAACCACTGAGCTTTTTTTTATTGCGGACGTATGCTCCTGATGACGCGCGTTTTTAGCAAAGGCTGAGACAGTTTTCTCTTTCTCTTGACCCACTTGACAGTACCTCCATTGACAGTTTAAGCGTTTTGTTTTTATAAAAATAAAAATACCATTTTACTGGAATACATTTTTGAAATAATTTATTCGTAAGATTGGGTGCACCCAGCATTTCAAAAGCTTGTTTAACAAATTTAGGAATGTATCATGAAATTTGTAACTACATCTCCAATTTTAAATGAATAACTGAAATATTTATATTCATATCTATGGTTAGTCAATTGTCAAAAACATGGAACGAAACGTTTTGAATCAAGCGTAGAATCGCTTCTTGCTTGCGGTTGGTTGTTGAGTGCAACGAGCGAACTTGTTATTTGCTTGGAAAGTGAAGAAAATTAGTCCACTTATACTTTTTGATTATGAAAATTGTGTTGAATCAGTAATCATGTTAGGCCAGGCTTCTACTGAAGCGTTGCTCTCAGCAACCTATGTAGAAAACTACTTAGATTGCGTGGAAAATTTGCCGAATGATCTACAACGACATTTATCGCGTATGCGAGAGCTGGACGTAACTTACAGAGGTATTTTTTTGTTTTTCTAAGCGTCCTTACGGTCACCTTCTCTATTGGAATCACTATATTTCGAGAATTCTTTCATGTATGATGTAAAATCTTAAGGTGTTGACGTTAGCATCAGCCTCATTTTGTATACGTACAACTTGCTTTTTATAGCAACACTCGCTTCAACTGTTTAGTGACCAAAATAAACACTTCTAGCGTTATTTTAGTTCATTTCCCACACTCTTTACTAAACATACAAACTGGAATAGTGGTGACACATTTACAATTTGTGTTGGATTTTATTTTATACACTTGAAGTTTCTATAAAAACATGTCAATCTGTATGGACATGCGAAATAAATTTGCTTTCCCATTGTACAATGTATGCACGTATGGCAATGCTGACTACTTTTTCATTGTCTTGTTCAATGCTTGATTATATGACAAGCTAAATAATCTAAAATGCTTTCTCCTCTGTTAAACTGTTGATATGTATATATGGGGTAAAATACTTTTTTCATATGTACTTTAAAATTTACCAATAAATATAAAAAAATTGTAGATATCTGATGAAAAGATCACATAGATTTTCTGTATTTAATTACATAGCATCCGTATTGGGTCAACTGTGGTAAAATTTACTTTCTCATAGATTCTACAATCAAATCACTATAGACACTATAGACATGTTAATGTTTACCTAAAAGTAATTGTTAACTATATATGTACAACCAAAACAAAGATAACTTTGATTAAGCATATGAATACTTGCAAGCTGTGTCCTTAACTATTATGATTTATTAACACATTCATTGCCACCCAGCCAAACAAGACATCCGCACGAGGCCCCAACACTTTCGTCATATAAAGCTGTAGTACCACAATCCCGACTATCGGGTCATCTGGCCTGGGATTGAAATCATAAAATACCTGATAGACGGGTTTTCGGCACTGAATGTGTTAAGGGTAATTTGCACCAACCACAATTGACAGACTGATCAACACTACTCAGCAATGAAGAAAACATTTATCTATAAAGAAAACAGCTTTTTATAAAGAAGTTATTATTTATTTAAAGTAGGACTTAATTGCATACAATTATGCTTCAAAATTACTTCCAACTCAGAGGTTTTCTCCAGGACCACAAGCGTAATTAAATGCAATTGAGTCCTTTTTAAGTAAATAAAAATAATAATGTGTCAGAATCTTGACAGCTTACATCAGTATTATAAAGAGGTTTTTTTTTTTAATACAAAAAATGTCAATATTAACTACAAATCTTTCTAGTTTGTGTTTTTACATGGTTAACTGACTATAAAACAAACTTTAACAACTATAATATCATTTAGTTGGATAAAACAGAATAATTTTATGTTTTACAAGTGTAATAAATGTAATTAACATTTCATACAATTTAAATGTGTAGTGCAGCATTACTTCTCTAAGTGATTATTACCAACATTTTCTCAGAATGCCTTCGTGATGCTGAAACTCATCTAGCAGTATGCATCGGTGCAAATACAGAAGAACGTCGCCGCGGGCGCGCCGCCATGCGCCTGCAGAGTGCTCTCGTTGCAGCACAAGAGATCGGAGATGAGAAACTTCAGGTCGTACAGCTACTGCAGGACCTCATTGACAACAAACAGAGGTCGTTGGAAGCTGACCATAAGAAGCTGAGTAAGTATAAAAATAGTCACTCGAAAAATGTATGCAGCTCCTGCACAGTTATTTCAAAGAATTATTATTATTATTATATAAGCGCTGGTGGCCTAGCGGTAAGAGCGTGCGACTTGCAATCCGGAGGTCGCGGGTTCGAACCCCGGCTCGTACCAATGAGTTTTTCGGAACTTATGTACGAAATATCATTTGATATTTACCAGTCGCTTTTCGGTGAAGGAAAACATCGTGAGGAAACCGGACTAGTCCCAATACGGGCCAAGTTTACCCCTCTGGGTTGGAAGGTCAGATGGCAGTCGCTTTCGTAAAAACTAGTGCCCACGCCAATTACTGGGATTTAGTTGCCAAGCGGACCCCAGGCTCCCATGAGCCGTGGCAAAATGCCGGGACAACGCGAGGAAGAAGATTATTATTATTATATAGCTTCATTTCTCGCACATCCGTTTTAAAAATTGACTGTTCTTTTGTTATGTTTTCACATGTGTGATCCCTTAAGGGTAAAAGCCTCCTCCATCTTTTTCCATTTCTCTTTGTCGGTAGCATTATTCTCCCAAGTCTTTCCTGCAATTGCTATGATATCGTCAACCCATCGTTTTCTTTGTTTTCCTGAGTTTCGTTTGCCCAGTGGGCCTTTCCATTTGGTTGTTTGAATAGTCCACCTTTTGTCTTTGTATCATATTCAAAGAATAGGGACAATAAAATAACGATAGTCAAAGATGAAGCAAAGGTAAAAATGATATTCTCTCAGTTTCCTGTCTGGATGTGAACACCAACGGCACGACCAAAGAGGAGCCCGCCCCAGCCCCGGAGCCGGTGCGCAGCGAGAAGGAGCCCAGCGCGCCGCCTGCGCCCCCCGTGCACGCGCCGCCGCCCGAGCGCGCCGCCGACAAGAAGGAGGACAAGGACAGGGACAAGACTGGTGAGGATTACCGCATACGACTACATAGATAACAAAATACTATAGTCTGTCAACCAAATCTTGTCAGTAGCAATGTACTGCAAATTAAAGTAGGGTAACACCATGTAACACTCAAAGAGCAGAATTGCGCTAAGAAAAGCAGCAATGTACATCGAACCAAAACGTGTTTATTTTTCCGCCCTTCATACGTCAGTTCGAGTGAATTGTCATAACCTCAAATTTTAGTAATGTTTACCGTCAACGAGCATGATTGTACATTGTAGGCACCTTAGCTTTGCTTGAGGTCATGCATAATCTTGGTATTTAATGGTGATAGCAGAAATTCCTCTTGAAATAGAAACGATTCAGAATGTAAACAATAAGATGATGGCTGTCATTCACGATCCACATTCCACAGATAACACACAGATGACACGCGATTTTGGAATTATTCGAACACGGTGTTGCAAAACCCGCGATTTTTCAAATTTGCCGCCTTTTACTACTGACAAGATTTGGTTGATCCAGTATAGAAATCAATATGGGCCTTAGTGTACAAGTAGAAAGTTCTTGACCAAGCAAGTGAAGACAGACTCGTGAGGTCTACAGCTCACAGAGCCACTAACTACTGTAGCCACAGGGGTCTAAATTTCTCATTTTTCTAGTGATAGGATGTAGTGTGGTAGAGCATGTCTGTTCTCATAAAAAACAGTCTTTTAGATCCTAGCTCACCATAATCATTATACAGGTGAGCCAGAAATATAAATAATAGAGGCTTATTCCAACCTGATAATGAATATAAATTAAATCAACATATAGTAAATGTGTTAGTGTAAGTAAAGTGCCTTTAGTCCTCAAGGTTTAATATTTTACCTAATAATTGTGTTTGTCAGGAGAGAGATGGTCAAAGCGGGCTCGGCGTTCGCGAACGGCAGCCGCTGGCGCCGCTACAGACGGCGCTGATTCTAGCGAGCGGGACGAGCAGCGCCATACCCACAACACAACACATAAGAAAAGTAAGATGCCACAAGAACATAATGTTTATATTAGCCCCATAGGAATAAAAAGCGTTTTTATTATCTTTGTTATAGGAGATATCGTCATCCTTTCACGCATACGTGCGCGGCTAAGCGTACGACGCGGGCGATATTCAATATGATAACTTGTTCATAATCTACCTTTTGACCTCTTTACATAATTTTAAATTATCTTATGCAAAATACATAAAATGCAGAAAAAATCATACTCTGAACCTGACAGCAGATGTAGATGAAACTGTAGGGTCCATACGTTATGTTGTAACTCTGGTTGTGAAAAGTGGACGATAGACATTCCAACTATGTACTACAAAATTAATGGCGCGCCATACAGCGCCCTCTACTGTCGCTTGGCGGCACGATCTTAGACTACCACTCTTTTACAATTAATAACTGTTAGAGTTGTACCAAAATTAAAATACATACAGGGTGGTACTTTACTATGATCTTTGCTGAAAGTATATTGTTATCTAATTAATTTTCAATCAATTTATTATCATTTTAAAGCTAGGTTAAGTAAAACAAAAAGACATTAAAAATTAATCATTTTACTATAGGTGACAACCCTAACTGCCACTGATGTTAAACATTTATATTATAGCTATAGGCAAAAAGAAGAAGCGCAAGGCACGCCAAACGGCCCAGCGGTCGGAGACCCCCCCGGAAGAGGCGGACGCCATCGACCCCGACGAGCCGCGGTACTGCCTCTGCGACCAGATATCCTTCGGCGAGATGATCCTTTGCGACAACGACCTCTGTCCGATAGAGTGGTTCCACTTCTCTTGCGTCTCCCTCATCACTAAACCCAAGGGAAAGTGGTTCTGCCCCAAGTGCCGAGGCGACCGACCTAACGTGATGAAGAACAAAGGACAGTTCCTTAAGGAGCTAGAACGGTATAACAGGGAGAAGGAAGAAAAAGCATAGTGTTTACTTGAGTAAAGCATAGTGTTTAGTGTTTAGTTGAGTTGTTGACAAGAAGCGGCGTACGAGGTCCGCTATGAACTCTTGAAGTCTAGTGTTTCAAATGTGATTTCAGTTGTATGAAAATGATTATTGAGTTTAATTAGATTCTTAACAATATGCCTGTTATACTAAGAACCTACTTTTCTACGAATAAGAGTGAGAATATGTAAATGGTTGTCGCTGAGAATCTGTATTATTAAGTAGGTAATTTGCTTTAGATTAAAATGTTCTTTATTACTTTAGTTGAATGAAGTACATGTAAATAGAATTTATGTTTGTCTCGTACAGAAGAAAAACTGCGTGAAAGTCGCATTTATTTCAGCTATTTGTAATATATTGACAAGAATTGACGATTTTCGAATAGATATAAATTGAATATAAGATTAAATTAAATGTTGTTTTTATTTTTATCGAATCACATATTATCGGTGCCAAATACGGCGTAGTCAACACGACACGAGCAACGTAAAATTATTTTGAAACTTAAAATTTATAAATATAAACTCCACGCGGTGAATTGAGTTTACAGGGTCCGTCGACAGCGGAACCGTTAACATATAGTGAGGTTGGATGATTTGATTCAGAGCCTTCAGAGGCCTTGGTTTCATGGAAGAAGACGTATTTTATTTTATTGATGTTCAGGAAGAGTAGATTTTGTATATCCAGTCTATCAGGGTATTCATTCCTGCTACTTTTTGTAGGGCGTCTTGCCATTGTATAATTGCGCTGTATCGTCTGCGTAACATACGAGATCACCTGTAGGAGCACTGACTGAGGAACTGTTGTTTATATAGATTATTATAGATGATGAATAACATAGGGCCTAGGACGCTACCCTGGGGAACCTATAGGTGTGAACGTCAGAACACTCTGGGCGCAAGCGCAAGTCATATTTACTCGGACTTAGTTGGTTTGTATAAATTATACTCTTATAAATTCTTTAAATCACTTTATTTGATATATGAATTATAGACAAACATTCTAACTACTTTTATAGAAACCAAGCACAATAATAGTAGAGATTACAAGTAACATACAGGTTCGCATTACATAATATATTAAGTCTAATTAAATACTTTTCAAATACTCAGTTTCCCATAAATGCTGACATAATTTAAGTTTCAATTTCACTATAACACGAGATAATTCTATTGGTTCACACATAAGTATTGCAATGGCTTATATTTTCGACTAGATTATTATCATTAAACATATCTGTATTGCAAATTATTCATTAACTACTCAAAATACCTAGGATATATAAGAAAATATAACTAGGAGTTATTCCAAGTAATAGTACCATTTGTATTATTTTTATACTATAATACCTATTTGTTCTGATGAGTCCTAAAATTGGTAAAATAAGTGACCATATTATCCTTCTAAGTGTACCACATACACCTATAACTAATAATGTAAATATGTAGGTATATATAACACTTATACATATGAGACATTTGAGTAGGTATGTTTGTTCCCTCCGAAGAATATCTATGAAGTCAAATTTTCAAGGTACAATTACTTAATAATATAGTATGAGGATGGCAAGAATTGAATGATAATACTTTTACTACATAGAACTATAGAAAATTCCAATGTAAATCTTTCTATAATTATTTAGTTAATAAAAATTCGTCTAATAATCTTAAATTAAAATATGATATGATAAGACACAATTTGTGACCCTAAGTATAATTTATATGACACTACTTTGAACACAAATACCACTAAATTAACGCCTAAGAAACATTTGAAAAAAATGCACGTTTATTTTCTACCGAATCTCCTATATGTGTTTCATGCGAGTTATTATTATAATGATCCTTTTTAAATTGTGGGAAAAGTATTGAAAATTAACTTAAATGTTTAGTGCACATACATTACCACTCTTTTAGACAATGTTAATTATAAACGTATCTGCTGATCATACTTAATATCACCGCTTATATACCGCTATGGCAACCATAAGTGATTATCATAGGAACTTAGGTATCATAATACTCTGCCAAACTTAAAAGATCTGGTAAAAAAGGGTTATCTTGGATTAAATGAACTCAATATGGTTGACTCTGAATAGGCGGTCGTATAATTTGATGAATTGGCTAAACCCATACACCATGAGGATTCTTGTTGGTGGGAGCAGCATTTTCCAGTTGCCGAGGTGATCCTATGATTCTCCGTGCACTGCCAGCTTTGCATAATCCTGAGGAATATATATGATTATTGATTAGACACTAATGGCGTTATTCATAAACGGCTGCTAACTTAACCCTTAAATGCATAATCTATATATATAAATGCAAGTGTCCTGACTGACTGACTGACTGACTGATTCATCAACGCAGAGCCGAAACTACAAAAGCTAGAAAGTTGAAATTTGCACACTAGGTTGAATTTATAAAGTGTACAAGAGATAAGAAGCGATTTTGAAAAATTCAACCCCTAAGGGGGTTAAAAAGGGGATGAAAGGTTGTATGGGGTGCAAGTTTTATTTTAAGCTAGGAATTTGAAACTTTGTAAAAATGTAGTATATTAAAAAATAAGAAAACTAATTTCTGCGTTTTCGAAAATTCATCCCCCAAGGTGGTGAAAAAGGGGTTGAAAGTTTGTATGGAGATCAAATATTTTTGTGAGTGTGGGACTTGAAACTTTGTATATGGGTATATTATTATAAGACAGGAAAAGTAATTTCAGCGTTTATGAAAATTCGTCCCCTAACAGGGTTAAAAAGGGGTTGAAAGTTTGAATTCATTACAAATGCTTTGAAACTTCTTAGAAAGGCATAATAGCCGATTACAAAAAAAAGTAATTGCGACGTTTTAGGAAATTCAACCCCTAAGGGGGTAAAAAAGGGGATGAAACTTTGTCTTGAGGTGCAAATTTTATTTTAAGCTAGGACGTTGAAACTTCGCAAAAAGGTATTAAATTAAAAAAACAATAAAACTAATTTCAGCGTATTTAAAAATTCATCCCCCGAGGTGGTGAAAAAGGGGTTGAAAGTTTGTACGGAGATCAAATATTTTTTAGAGTGCAGGACTTGAATCTTTGTATAAAGCCATATTATTAGAACTCAAGAAAAGTCATTTCAGCGTTTTTAAAAATTCATCCCTTAAAAGGGTTAAAAAGGGGTTGAAAGATTGTATAGGGTTTAAATTTTATTTTAAGCTACGAATTTGTAACTTCGTATAAAAGTTATTTCATTAAAAGAGAAGAAAACTAATGACAGCGTTTTTCAACATTCAACATTTAAGGTGGTGAAAAAGGGTTTGAAAATTTGTATGGAGGTCAAAATTTTTTGTAAGTGCGGGACTTGAATCTTTGTATAATGACATATTATTAGAATACGTAAAAAGTCATTTCAGTGTTTTTTAAAATTCATCCCCTATAAGGGTCCAAAAGAGGTTGAAAGTTTGTATAGGGTTCAAATTTGATTTAAAGCTAGGAACTTGAAACTTCGTAGAAAGGTATTTTATTAAAAAACAAGAAAACCTATTCAGCGTTCTTAAAAATTCATCCCTCGAGGAGGTGAAAAAGGGGTAGAAAGTTTGTATGGAGATGAAATATTTTTGAGAGAGACTTAAATCTTTGTATAAAGCCATATTATTAGAACACAAGAAAACTAATTTCAGCGTTTTTAAAAATTCATCCCATGACAGGGTTATAAAGGGGTTGAAAGATTGTATAGGTTATAACTTTATTTAAAGCTAGGAACTTGAAGCTGAAGCTTCGTAAAAAGGTAATTTATTAAGAGAAAAGAAAACTAATTTCAGAGTCTTTGATAATTCATCCCCCAAGGTGGTGAAACGGGGGTCGAAAATTTGTATGGAACCAAAATATTTATTTGAGTGCGGGACTTGAATCGTTGTATAAAGGCATATTATTACAATACAAGAAAAGTAATTTCAGCGTTTTTAAAAATTTATCCCCTAAAAGTTTAAACAGGGGTTGAGAGTTGGTAGAGGGTTCAAATTTTATTTAAAGCTATGAACTTCAAATTTCGTAAATAAAGATAAAAGATAGTTTATTCAAGTAGGTATACGTTACAATGCGCTTATGAACGTCAAATAAAGCTAGGTAGACCGGCTCCAACCCTACACCTCTGCCCCGAGAAGATTTAAATCCCCCCTCAATTGGAGGAGGGTATAGGTAGTTAGGAAGTAGATTTTATTAAATAGTGGACTTGAAAATCTTCTGGGGGTTGAGAGAGATTATATCGAGAACAATTTTATTCAGTTAAGGGCTTGAAACTTCGTAGCCAGGTTGTGAAAGACAAATCTCATGCGTTGTATAATAATTAACAATTGATTAACCGTCCCTACTGCTATCTTTTGCTGCATAATGTTCTAAGCTAATGTAGAATTTATAACCACCAATATACAAATCCACGCGTACGAAGTCGCGGGCAACAGCTAGTGATGTATATATGCATCGTATATTTGATGGTCCGTGGCTCAATATGCAGCTATCCAAAATAAATGACAATGAGTGATATCATAAGAAAAACTAATCCGGTTTCCGATTTTTTATATAAATTTACGCAATATTTTAATTTATAAAAATTACATTCGTTTTAAGACGATATGTCAGAAAATTTGAAAAAATTCATAATTTGATGATTTTTAGTATGTGATATTGTATGTTTTTTTGGGTTTAGTAATTATTTTATATTTAAAAACTCTATCATAGGTGTATCACAAATAGTGTACCTTTCTGATGATAGTAGTATTTATCATATATCTCTTACTGAAAATTATATATTTACATAAATATGATTTAGCCTATGCAACTTCTAACACTGATTTCGCAGTGAAAATCGATGTTATATTTTTTTTACCATTTTTCCCATAATCAGCAAACAATTACATAACACATATATTAATTTCGGGCAAACAGAAAAAATCATGCATTTAAGGGTTAAGCAGTTGATGATCGACGTTTGTCCCTATCTGTCGTTATGTCATAGAGAGGAACAAATGACGATCATCAGCTGATTAACTTAGCAGACGTCTATGAATAAGGGGGTAACTTTTTACTAACATTTATTTAACTCGCAATGTCGTGTGTTTGTAACGAAGTACAGTCAGCAATACTAATACTATGAGCTTAGCATCTTTGTATACAAATTTATATGCAAGGGGGGTACCTTTTCTTTGCAGCTGACTATACAGTCGCCATCAGATATTGGAGCGGCCAAGGTGCCCGAAAATATCTGAACACGCATTCTAGCGCCTTGACAAAAGAGGCGTGTTCAGATATTTGTGAGCACCTTGGCCGCTCCGGATATATCTGATGGTGACTGACATATGTTTTCTTCAAAGTTTGCGAAGCATTATTTTTCGACACCTGTTTATGGCAGGTTGACCCAACAAGACAAAAAATCGCGCCGTTTGTATATCTCATGTCGAATATGTGGACCAGGTTCTTACCATCAAGAGGATGTCTAAGTTCGTCCACGCTGCCAGAAAGACTTTGAAGATTTGCTTCTTTCATTTCTTGTACGAGTCGCTCGACTTGTCTCTTCTTTTCCATTATTGCGTCTTCTAGAACTCCAACCTAGAAAAAAAACAGACTGAAAGTCCATACAAGCCTAAATTTCAATATCTGGGTGACCGAGCTTCGCTCGGAAAACATAAAAAAACTCGAAAATGCGCGTTTTCTCAGAGATAAGACCTAGCTAGATCGATTTTTCGCCCCCAAAAACCCCCATATAGCAAATTTCATCGAAATCGTTAGAGCCGTTTCCGAGATCCCCGAAATAGATATATATATATAAAAACAAGAATTGCTCGTTTAAAGGTATTAGATTTCATTAATAGTTATTTGTTTTAGAACGGGGGCAAATTTGTTGTTTAGCGCGTCGTGCTAATATTGACATCCAAGAAATCGAAAAATTCCAAAAAGTTATGAAACAACCTAAAATATGCGTGTAATTACTTTGCCACTCTTGTGGATAAAATGCAACTTACTCATCAGTTTTTGACGATTAAAGAGAGCTTACACGTGCTGGTGTGGTGAAAAATATTTTTAACAGTCCTAAAGTAAAACATATTATGTACCAACCTCGCGCTTTAAGTTTTCAGCGGTCAAATGGTTTATTTCTGTTGCGTGTTTTGCTTGTTGAATTTGAGTTTGCAAATTGTCTACTTCAGCCAACATTGATCTTTCTAAAGCTTGTCTGTAACAAATAACAAATGTAAAATTATCAGGCGATATCCTTTTTATTGTCATATAATCATAATGTATTTTACAGTACATATGGTCCTATTTTCCCGCACTACTGCGTAAAATAGCACTTTTCGTGCGATGTCAAAAGTTTAAAGGGCCATTTGTACTGTATAACGTTGTAATCGTACAACGTGTATCGACACGTGCGAAAAGGTAATTCGCAACTCGTGGCGATTTAAAACTCTCCCTTCGGTCGTGTTTTAATTTATCGCCACTCGTTTTGAATTTCCTCTTTTCCGCACTTGTATCGTAAATAACTATTACAGTAGGTACATGGTGCTACTTTCCCGAACTAGTGCGGGAAACAGTACTTTCCGTGCGTATGTCGAAAGTTTAAAGTGTCATATGTACTGTAAAACGTTGTAAGATACACGTGCGAATAGGTAATTTAGATTTCGAATTTCCTCTTTTCCGCACTTGTATCGTAAATAATTATTATTTTACCTTATTTCCTCGCATGTTTGGAGAAAAGCACTATATATGCCTCGGCAGGAATAGCAATTCGTGGATTCGTCTTCTTTGTCGAAACTCATCCACGAATTGCCCTTTCCCGGCCTCTGCAATAATGTACTATTAAACTTTCGACATACGCACGGAAAGTACTGTTTCCCGCACTAGTTCGGGAAAGTAGCACCATGTACCTACTGTAATAATTATTTAAGCATCAAGCATGACTCAAATCGAACCTTCACATCAAAAATGTCAAAAACAATTTCCCTCTAAAATTAATTTTTAAAAGTTAAGGGCACAAAGTTATTCTGCCATTCAGTACCATTCAATATAATTGTGCAATATAGTTGGTCAAACCAATTTGTCAGTCAGTAAGAACCAGGAAAACTATACCCATCCTTTTCTTTTGGGTACTAGTACTAGTGTAAGACAAAGATAGTATGATTCTCTCGGTCTATGTTTGAAATGAGAAAGTCCTTTGACAAACTATATAAACTTTATGTACACGGATGAGATCCTTAAAAAAATATAAAAATAATCTTTGATTTTATTAAGCAGTATTCGCACGATCATACACGAGCACAACGGTCTTGTAAGAACGAGACAAGTAAGGTCGTTTATCTTACTATCTCACTCTATCCTATAGCTTGAAATGATAGCTGATCGGGTCGTGTAGATGCGGCTCGCGGCTTTAATAATTGGCTGTTTGCGTTTTTTATTTTTAAAAAGTAAAAAACACTACAGTAATAAGTTATTACTGTAGTGTTTTTTTCATTCCCGTCCGCTAGAACAGGACAGCGATAGTTTGATTTTTTTAAATTAGAGTTTGACAATAACGTAGAACTTCCTGTACTATTTTTGCTACAATAAGGTGAACATTTCCGAGCATATTGGAGAAAAGTGTCATATGTACTGTAAAACGTTGTAAGATACACGTGCGAATAGGTAATTTCGATTTCGAATTTCCTCTTTTCCGCACTTGTATCGTAAATAACTATAACGACGACGTATTAGACGACCGATCTGGCCTAGTGGGTAGTAACCCTGCCTGCTAAGCCGATGGTCCTGGGTTCGAATCCCGGTAAGGGCATTTATTTGTGTGATGAACACTAATATTTGTTCCGGAGTCATGGATGTTTTCTATGTATATAAGTATGTATTTATCTATATAAGTATCTATATCGTCGCCTAGTACCCATAGTACAAGCTTAGCTTAGTTTGGGGCTAGGTTGATCTGTGTAAGATGTCCCCCAATATTTATTTATTTTATTTTATAATGTATGAATGTTTACCTATTCTCCTGCTGTCTGCTATTAATAACCCTCTGTTCATTATGGATGTCCTCCATGATCTTCCGTATCTTGTTCTTGCACTGCAGCAGCTCGGTCTCGCAGTTGGCCAGCTTCGACCGCACCAGCACTATCTCCGACTTCAACGTTTTCTCATTCTGTTTCACGATCTCACTCTCTTCTTCTAAGTAGGTTAACGCTTGCACCTGCTCGAAAAGCTTCTGTATTGAGTTCAAATTAACAAAATTTGAATTTTGATGCAGAGAAATTAATAACATATCGTATTGAAGGATCGTTTTCTTCACTTTTATGCGCATTTTAATGGACCGTGTGAAAAAGCACTAATATTGTATGCAGGGACAATGATATGTAATATAACAATAGATTGATGTAAGAAATATATTGTCCCTTCGTTTGACTTTTTTTAGATTTTTATAAGTGTTAGACGCGAAAAACGAATTCCTAGCAATTTTTAAAAGCTCCATCATAAGAATTTAAAAAATCGAAAAAGTCAAACGAATGGGCATAGTTAATATTATATATTATTTATTATATATGAAATAGAAAAAAAATGTTATCTAATGAGGACTGCTTGTATGGAGAAGCGTCCATCCCCATTCCTCTTAACAACAAATATATGATTTTGTAGAAACCGTATTTCGAAAGTGCCTTTACCTGTTCAGTACTTATTCTAAGCTGATTATCGGCGGAGCTTATCTGCTGCTGCAGTAGTTCCACTTGCCGTTCCTGCTCCCTTCCTTTGGTCTCCCAAAAACCAATTTCAGCATCATACTGCAAAGCACACGCATATATTAATCTCAACAATCAAATGGCGATATTTTGCGCAAATTGGCAAACATAATTATCGAAAATACCTAATCACGTTATTAATTACGTATTATATTCACCGATTTGGCGAATCGTAAACAAATGAAGAATTATATGTGTATTATAAAACTGACATGGTTGAGAATTTAGTTGAGCCAAACCAAATTAAACTCTAATACACGATCATGTTTTCTGATTCAACTTATAACAAGAATATGACACTAACTTTTGTCACTTGATTGTAAAATAGCGGACAATGCGTTAGGAGAAAGTTCTGTTTATGGTAAGTACATACTTATCAAACACGTAGTACGTATTCTGATTCACTGTTATCTCTTGTCGCACACATAAATGTAGCTAAATAAAACTAGATATGACAAGAACGCAAATTTACTACTTGTCTGCATTAATCTAGGAATTCAGAATTTATCTAATCAAAACTAGATTCACCTTAATGAGATCAGCTTGCTGCGTGGTGAGCTTATCCCTCTGGTAGTTGACAAGCGACACGAGCTCCCTGTACTGGCTGTTGTAAGTGACGGCTTCAGGGCTCCGGGGCTCCTCTTCAGGCAAGTTCACGGGGGACATGTGCGAGGAGCGCGGCCGCGTGCGGGTTGGCGACTTGCGAGACTGCGTCGGGGGCGGCGGAGACCGGTAAGGTGGTGGTGGTTCCCTGCTTACATTTGGTATTTGTTTAATCAAGTAAGATTCCTAGAGTAGCCCTTGTTACATAAAATCAAACAGGCAAATTAATGCTTAAAGCCATTTATTACCTATAATACCTGATGTACCTATGTCCAAAACCATTTCTGACATGCACAGCTTATTTGGTACGTTCTATGTTCAATACTATTTCAACAGAAATCATAAGAATTTCTGTCATTATTTGATAATATTTCCTACAAATAAATTGCATAATGCATGTAATAGGCTACATGACTAATTTTCATTTATGGTATCAATCGATCGGGTTTGTTTTTAGGATCAAATGTCTATATGGAACCCATTGCATTAAAGTAACACAAAAGTCAGAAATTGTAGTCAAAGGCCGACAGTCGCACTTCACTCGCGAAACGCCCTATACAAAACGGCCAGGGGCCGTGACGTCATCGCCCATCTTGTAGTATGGACAAAACAAGAAAATTGCGTTTTTGTCGGTGAAATATTGCGTTTATGTATATAGTTGCTATACAATATTTTTTTGGGTGTAATCATAGAGAAAAAAATACATAGAGTGCTCACTCCATACATCAGTTTTAGTACCAAAAAGACTATTAGCATCTAGCATCGAGTAGCGGAACTATCAGTACTGCTACATCCATTGTCAAGTAGCAGTACTGATAGTTCCGCTACTCAATGCTAGATGTAGACACTGAAATTTATAGTCTGAACTGATGTATGGAGTGAGCACTCTTGTCTTATTATATTTCTCTATGGTGTAATGTAAGGAATCGAATAGTACCCTTACTTTTATCGTTTTTGGAAGTTAAAATAAACTTAAATTTTGAAACTTTCAGGTCCTGTATTTTTGTAATTTTTCTATATTTTAGTTTAATATACACATTATTGTGATAAATTGCTCGTTTGCTATCTATTTTACTAGATTTTGTTATAAAATTCAACATGTGTCATCATCCCTATTATGTAATTAACTAATTAATGACTCAATGCATTGAGTAGTTTATGCACAGTATTGGTCAAAATTTAACTGGTTGACAAAAACATTTTGAGTAAATTTAGTTGAATTTTATTGTTGTAGATTGAGCAGCCCGAAATGCCAATGATCTGCGAGAAATAGTAACGAATAAATTTTTGAAATTCAGTTAATTGCATTTTAACCTGTATTGTGTAATCCTAGAAACACATAAACATTACAAAAAATAGTACTTAATTACCAATGCACCATTGTTATAATTATAATGCTAGGATTCTCAACTTCTTACCTGTAAGGTGGAACATCTTTTAGCACAGGACTATCAGATTCTGGAGTCTTGGATTGCTGCACTCCTTTCACCACACCCACTGGATTTCCCGGAGAGGTGTTGCTTATGTTATTGTAAGTGGGTCCCGGGTTTATTCTGTTTGGTGAGTTCTGGCTGTCTAAGATGTTGGGGTTTGAAGTGTTATGACTCCTAAAATTGTTGAAAACATTATTTGAAATAAATTGTTTCTTTGTTTAGCTTAACCCTCACTGCAATATTAAGTTGGTAGTAAAATTACCTCTCCCTCCCAATCTAAAAAGTTGGTAGAAGGCCCTATTTTCAAAATATATGAAAATTAGGTTCTAAATAAAGATTCAAAATAGAATGAAAATGGGGTACCTTTTTAAAGGTCTCTGAGTAACTAGACATTAATGTTTCTAGTTTAAGATATCAGTTAAAAGTAGAATTGGGAAAGGTTTTCGACATTTTAAAGTACTACAACTAGACCAAGATAAGTCTGCAACGATTTTGACGGCACATGCAGCAACTTCTATGTATAAATAACACTTGCACTGCATATGCTATTAAAATCGTTGCAGATATGCTATTAAAATCGCTGCAGACTTGTCTTGGCCTAACTCTAGGAGTTGAGGGGTTAAATTTTGATAAAAAGTGAGTGACTGAGCTAAATTTAGAGATAACACAGAAAAACTTACGTCTGAATTAATACTTGTATATTCTTCTTGAATCACTACAAGCATATGATCATACTACAATGACTACATACTTTTTTTTTTTTTCATTTTATCTGCAATCGTCTGTTTTAGCCATAATTAGATGTTCTTTTTTAGGGTTTTGAGAGGTATTCCATTAAATACTCTCTCTTGACTTTGATAGAATTTATCTTCCACTACATACTGATAAAATAATTGGATCAAGTTGAGAGGCATGAACAATCAGACTCACCCATTTCCAATTGGAGATCTAGAGTTATTTGTTGGTTGTGATGACTTCTGACCACTCCCAGAATCAGATCGCCTCAAAATAAATTGAATATCATTGGAATACTCTCCCCATTTCATGAGTATCTATAAAATAAGATTTATTAGGTTAGATATGGTAAGAGAAAAGAAACATTGGGGCAATAGAAACACTTGTAGGGAATTCCCATATTGTTCCTTTTACCCAGAGTAATAATAAACTGTTTCTATTAAGTACCCAATACTACATGATTAGGCCTATGTGAAATTTTATTGTAAATCTTATGATTTCGATCTGGTAGAAAAACACGTACCTTCAAAGGATATTCTTGAGGGGCCAGCAGTCGTTCATTATTCCGCCACCGTTCGATCAGCGTAAATCTGCCTACTTTACCAGTGGCATGGGCTAGTGCGAAAACTACATCCTGTAAAAAACCTTTCATTAGCAACACGAAAGCTAACTCTGCCCCAAAAACCTACTTAATAATTTCAGCATATTAGTTAATTATAAAAAATTCCAAAACTGACCTGACAAGTAGTAGTCTCCGTGACCCCACAAACAATTCTTTGTATTCCCTCGACCCAGACCTTCAGCTCCATTAATTTTTGGAACAGTGACTCACTAGTAACAATAGTTGGGTTCATCTACGACATTATTCCGAGAGTTACACCACCAGCCTGTTTTGTAAATTATTTCTCACGCGATACGAGTTAAAATACGACACAAACATACCAAAATACACAACACAATACAATTGAAGAAAATAAAGTGGGTTATGAGAAAATTTCGTTCGGAAACGCCAAGTATATTTCATATCAAGATATTTGGTCGAAAGGCCTCTACAGACCCTGTAACAAAATTAAAGCAATAACACACTATCGCACCGCACCGCGACCTTGGTGCGATAGTGTGTAATGACCTTATAGCCGTAACACACTACCACACCGCACCAAGGTCACGGGTCACGGTGCGCCGCACCTATAAGTGAGAGCGAGAAAGAGATATCTTCATTTTGAATTGATTTGCTTTGATTTTGTCTGATATTTTACAGTTATATGTAGTATTTTCCTTGTGTTGGTGATTGGTTGGTGAGGTTATATTTCTCTATAGTGAGGTGAAAAATGTTGTGTTTCACTCGGTGGAAAAATTTGTTTAAAGATCGGTTTTCCTAGGATAGCGGTGCCGTCATATAGCGGCCGTCTCCATACTATAGATTATAGATGGTCAAGCAGATCTAGAAAACGGCGGCAAATTTGAAAAATGTAGGCGCGAAGCATGCGCGAAGGGATATCTTTCCATAGAAAATTCGAATATCGCGCCTTTTTCTACTAACAAGATTTGCTTGACCATCTGTAAATAATACGGCTAAATATGGATGTCGTAGTATTTGTTTGTATGGAGACGGCCGCTATATGACAGCACCGCTTTCGGAGGAAACCAAAGCTTAACTCTCGTGCCTTGAAACAACGCTTGAGATTCCATGTTTCGAACCTTCGCTACGCTCGTGGTTCATTTTTGGAATCTTTCGCTTGCTCGGGTATATTAGCAAGAGAGGTTAAACAACAACTTTACCCCTTGTAAAACAAATAGGTATAGCTGTTCAAGCAGATCTTGTCAGTAGAAAAAGGCGGCAAATTTGAAAAATGTAGGCGCGAAGGGATATCGTCCTATAGAAAAATTGAATTTCGCGCCTTTTTTTACTGACAAGATTTGTTTGACTTATTTCCGCCTTTTTCCTGGCTGCATGGATATTGTTTTAAAAAAAATGCCCTACTCCTACCCGATTGTTTATTGCGTGTCAATCTGAGATAAAACTAATTGGTCTTTTGAGTAGAATTGATTTCGTGACATTATAAAAAGATTAAGTGATAAATAAAATGGCTGCAACTAAGGACGACGACGAAGAGGTACGTTTCAAACACGTTATAAATTATTATAATAGGTAGGTATTATAGTTAGGTACTTACTACAGTTACTACCCGCTAGATACACATTTTCACTGACTGCTGAATAAGGCTGAATATGTTGTTGAAATACTTACAGGATCTGGTCTTCAACGTAGAAGAAGTCCAGAAAATAATTAGAGACACCATAGAGCTTATTCTTGGCGGAAACGTGTACAGTCATTCGAGAACACCACAATGGATTGGTTTAATTACCGATAAATCGATGGCAAGGATTGCAAAGCTTAATAAGCCCTTCAAGTATATCTGTAAGTATTTAACTATTTAATTTATAAATTAAAGTGTAACGAATAACCTGTATTTTTAAATATCAGATCTCAAATGTACAGTTCTTAAATTAAATAATAACGTTAATAAATTAATGATACCAATGACAATCAGCGCTATATGGTCTAACTCTATAGGAAGTCCACATCGATAGAACAGATTTAGTATGACAGGATCCTATCAATAGCAGGATATAGGAAGGTATAGTGGGGCCAAACCTAACGTGCAAGTAGGCCAGAAGGGTAATCGAGTGAGGATACTGTGCTAACCATCACTTGAATTACCTACAAAGAAATATATAGAGAGTGCTAGGAGCCGCGAGACGAGCCACGAGCCCACCGATTACACTCGCGTCTCGTGGCTCGCACGTGAATAATAAGTACTCGGTTTAAAAGCGGTTTATAGCTCGACGAGCTTACGAGCCACGGGACGAGTCACAAGCCGAGCCACGAGGCGAGAGTGTAATCATTAGCTCGACGGGCTTACGCGCTCGAGGCAAGCCACGAGACGCGCCGCGAGCCGAGCCGCGAGCCGAGCCGCGAGCCTAAACCGGCTAATTTAGACTCTCGCGTGAGCCACGAGACGAGCCGCGAGCCGCGCCACGAGACGCGAGTCCACCGCTTACACTCGCGTTCGGCTTGTCATTCGGTTATAAACCTTATGCCGTGCCGTTAGTGTTTAAATTAAGTATATTAGCTCGACGAGCTTGCGAGCCACGAGACGAGCCGCGAGCCCACCGCTTACACTCGCGTCTCGTGGCGCGGCTCGCGGCTCGTCTCGTGGCTCGTGCGAGAGTTTAAATCGGCTATTACATTCTCGTGCGAGCCACGAGCCAAGTCACGAGACGAGAGTGTAAACGGTGGGCTCCTCTCTCGGCTCGGCTCCCGTGGAGGAGCGGTTTTTGGGCACGTGTCATAGCCGGTTTAGACTCTTGCGCGAGCCTCGTGGCGCGAGTGTAAGCGGTGGGCTCGCGGCTCG
Organism: Cydia amplana; assembly: GCF_948474715.1. Classification (NCBI taxonomy): domain Eukaryota; kingdom Metazoa; phylum Arthropoda; class Insecta; order Lepidoptera; family Tortricidae; genus Cydia; species Cydia amplana. Next base: position 7,781,062 of record NC_086069.1, on the reverse strand, counting down.
TCTCGTGGCTCGCAAGCTCGTCGAGCTAATATAATTTAAACACTAACGGCACGGCATAAGGTTTATAACCGAATGACAAGCTGAACGCGAGTGTGTCGAGGCGAGCCACGAGACGCGCCGCGAGCCGAGCCGCGAGTCTAAATCGGCTATCAAAGGGGCTCGCGATGCGCGCGTTTACACTCGCGTTCGGCTTGTCATCGGATACAAACGTTATACCGTGCCGTTAGTTTTTAAAATCGATTAGCTCGACGAGCTTACGAGACACGAGACGAGCCACCGACTCGCTGCCGTCGCGAGAGCAGCGAGGCCCTTTGACCCGGCCCCAATAAACCGACCGCAATCTGGGAACAGCGAGACAAGACGAGAGCAGTCTGTACACACTCGCTCTCGGCCTGTCTCGGGGTGCCTCGAGAAGTTAGTACAGCCGGCATTAGCTCGACGTGTTTACGCGCTCGAGGCGAGCCGCGAAAGCCGGTTTATGTAAAGGCCGTTTACATTCACGTCTCGTGGCTCGCACGAGAATGTAAATTAGGTATAAACCGGCCTATGCAAGTTTGACTTTTAAGTAAAATAACACTTGCACAGTCTGGGCTATACAAATCGCTGCCAACTTAGCTTGGTCTTACTCAACCTATCTATAATTTACTTTATTATCTTTCACTTTCTTGTTTAGTATTACATAACGTTTTGATACAGTTAGCGTAACATCTGTAATTTCAGTTCGAATTACGATAACCCAGAAGAATGGTAGCGGTTTGCATACCGCTGCAGCATACTTCTGGGACACGGTCACCGATGGGACATGCACAGTACGTTGGGAGAACAAGTATATGTATTGTATTGTTAATGTGTGGGCTTTAGCATTGCAGATTTAAAATAAATTCTTTTTTGCATTGCCATATCGCATTATTTTGATTTGAAATGATTGCTCAATAATATCGAGTCATATTAAGACTAAGTACCGTGTTGCAGTACTCTTAGGTACGGTAGATGTTGTGATGCGGCTCCTTAAAAGGCATGCAAGTACCTAAACAAAGGAAGCGATGAAAGGATTCACACGGGTCGAGTAAGTTTCGGTGGCTCAGTTGGTTAGAGCGATGGCACCAGTTTCTTCTTTAAATAATATGATTCCTACGTCCATATTTTATAACCTTCTACATTGTTTTTCATATTTATAGAAAAATAGTACGCTATCTTGATGTGTCTTGTAATGTGCAAATATGCAAGTAAAAGAATGTAAAAAATAATCGTAACTATATGATTCATAATTGTTACATATTTGCCGTGACTTATTTTTCAATGGTGTTTTTCAATAAAAAGACACGTCAAGATTGTTTACCTTTTTTACTCATGCTAAAAAAATCGAACTATAGTCTAACATAGAATTCCCCTCTTTAAAATCAGCTATTTAGAAAGAAAAATTAGGGATTTACTACGCGAGCTTCATTGTTACAAGCTGTTAGAGTCAGACCAAACTAATGTAAGTTGGCAGCGATTTTGATAGCCCAGACGGTGCAAGTGTTAAGTAAACGTCATAATTTAATTTCATAGAAGTTTTATGTGTTTAAAATAACACTTGGACTGTCTGGACTATCAAAATCGCTGCCAACTTAGCTTGGTCTGATTCTAACTACTTATAGGCTTGGCAATTCGATTCCATCTGCCAAAAGTCAGAATAATAAAGGAATATAATTAGCCGTTTAGCTGTCTGGTCCGGCTCTAAACTACCTATATATACGAAATTAAACAAGACATTAAGCACATTTTAGTATTTTTATTTTTGGTAAAATTTACCACAATACAAAATAATTATAGAAATAAATAAAATAAAATGTATAGACAGGTCATAGAACTATGCATTGTAAAAGTGGTGCTTTTAAAGCAATCAATATAATAATTTATAATAATATTAGGCAAAATGGCATTGTGTACTTTAAAAATAAAAGCGTTATTTTTAACACAGAAAATAATATCAAGAGCAGATGTTTATAATTACGCTTAATACGAAGCAGATGTTTACAATTAGTTAGGAGACATCACTTAGTGATGTTTTGTTTCTAAGATAAGTAGATATTGTACAATAAAATGCACAATGCACATTAAACAAGGAATTGTAGAAATCAATCCTATAAGATAAAGTCTCATAATTTCATTAGCAATATTGAGTCACAAGTATGTCAAATAATATAAGTCAAATTGAACAACCAAAAAAACATTGAAAATTAAATTTTGTTGTTAGTCCCTTACATTAAGTAATATTTAAAAAATTAGATGCTATTTGTAGTGATTACAATTTATAATTCAATGTAAGCTAACATCGACTAACTCCTGTATCAAAATGTAAAAAAAATAACGACATCTTATTTTATGAAAAGAAAACCCGCCTTAAGTAATTATATTAAAGGACGATATTATTCACTGGACTACTAGTACGAAACGTGTTTTTTTTTCTATAAGTAACTAACGAAGTTTGTATGTTTAAGTATATTTTATCGTCACGTTAATAATAATGGAAAAATCATAAATGAACGTAGGGTTTTCAATCATAATTTTTATTTAAATTACCATAAACATAGAAAAGGAGATTTGCTTGTTACCTCTTATTTTTCAAAGTATTTATTGCTTAGGAAAGCCCTTAAAAGCAATTCCCCATTTCATTAATGTACAGTCATCGTCATCAAATCGTCAAAAAGACGAGATTACGTGTTAAAGACTATCGATTCGATGTTTATGACTTTGAATGTACATATTTCATAAATGGTTTTAAAGTCGTTTACTGTAGTTAGATACTTAGGTATAATATTTTAATGTACAAATCTGCGCTATTATTTTTTTAACTATAGAAATACTTGTTGACACGATTATTTTACTTTAATACTGCTATTGATAGATGCAATATCATTAACCTTTTAAATTAAAGCCCATGGCTTCCGATCCATTAATTAATTCTATTGTTTGCATATTAATGTATTAAAGCAACTAGGAATACCTGCCCATGGTTTCGCTAGCGATTACCTGGCTAATGTGATGAGCTCTAGTTAAATTGTGATGAGTACAATCAGTCTATAAATGCGTAGTCAACACAACGACGTATTCTGTTTAAAACAAATTTATAATGTAAAAAAAATGAACTGTTTGATATTTTTCCGTCAATAAAGTCAAATGTTTAATTTAAATAGCAATAATGTGCTGCAATATTAAAGCTGATAAAATGTGCATTTTCTGCTAAACCGTGCAATGTAACTGGGATTGTTCAACAACCGCTCGTGCTCCATATACTCCCCTACGCCTCCGCTCTCGGCACTCCCGTACACCAAATAACTTATATATATATATATATACACACGTCAAATATACTTGTTAAAAAGTACATCTAAACTATGACTACAATAAAACAGTTTGTCACTTAACTTTATTATTATGACAGATAATTTCTCTTATTTACAAATCATTTCGCTATACAATATCCATTTAAAATTACTAAAAAGTAACATTGTACTTGAAACTTCGCTACCCTTTTGAATGTACTAATTTATTTTTATGTCCCTAATTACCTCAGTTTAATATGTACATGTATTAGTAGAAGTGAAAAAACATTAAAACAAAATTGAGGAACAAATGTACACTATCTCCTATGCACTAACCATTCTCCGTGCCCGGGTCCGTACCCGGCAGGCCCGTGCTTGAACGTATATCACATCAAAGTACTTTAGGTAGATACTTAAGCCGTTCGCGAACCTTTAAATCGATTTATAAATAATGAAACTTAAAATATATTTACACAATGGATAAACTTATCACAAAATAATATTTTGAATCAAAAATAAGTCCAACTTATTATATAATCCAACAATTCTAAACACTGGGTAGATTCAAGAAAGAGATCATAACAAGATTCATGAAAAACTTTCATCATGTATAATTTACATTGACAAAAAGTCCATCTTCAACCAACATATGAGATGGCACCATTAGATCAGATATGTGAATATGACTTTTCTCACATTAAATACATAAATCTGTATTCGACCCAGTATTTCTATCTCATTGTAATCATTTTCTAATCCTTTTTACAAACAGAGTACGAATATAATTAGATGCCTGTAGGTTAATTTCACTCTATCAGAGCCCGGAATGTTGTTGACATTATCGACCTGTCATAGGTAGTGGGTTCTAACTCAACTACTGGTACAAAAATATCGATGTATAAGGTCGAAAAACCGAGAAAACAAAATTCTTATGATATGACTTTTTCTAATATAAACGAGGGATTGACAAAATAAACTATCGACATAACTTTTTCGATCCGTAGGTACTTCAACTCGCAACAAAATATTAGTATTTTCCATGGAGTTGAGGAGTTTATTTTTCATTATTTATTGCTAGAAAAATTCTATGGTATAATTCTACCCAGTTGTCAATATCTTAATGTTTGAGGCATTCCAGTATTTAATTAAAGGAAACGGAAAGAGGGTTAGTAATGGTGACACATGGCTATAAAGGCTTCGTCACACAGGCGCGTTTTCCGAGCAGGGCGTGAGCGTAGGGTTGCCAGATGGTCGGGATTTGGCGGGATTCTCCCGATTTTTAGCATGTGTTCCCAATTCCCGACCAAGTGCAAATTGTCCCGAAAAACAGGTTCACGTTGTAAAACAATGATTTCAAGTTCCGAACTGTCGTCGAGCGAGCGCGCGGGGCGTGCGTGGCGAAAGATTGTGCGGTGAGGAGCGATGGTTTTTTTTTCCCGACTTAAGAGGCCGGTATCGATTTTAGTCGCAAAAATGTAAAATTGATAGATTTAGTCGATGAAATTGTACACCTTTTATTACGTAATAGAAATAACAAGTACTGGTATCTATTAGCACGTCTTCTTATCTTGCATTTGTACAGATCATTTTTTTGAAAACTGACTCACTAAATTAGTAATGATTTTTTTTCTGATGGACGTTTAGGTAAACGCGCGTAAAGCACTGATTTAGTCGATCTTATTTGTAAATTTCGTAAAGTTTGGACTGCTAAAAATGGTAATTTTGTATTACACATATCCTAAACTCCAACTTTCATAGACTACATTTTTGTTATATGATACTGAACGAGAGTAAATGAAAGTTATACGAAATCAATTTTCACCAGAAATTACTTCAAAACAAGTGAACATTTTTCGTGAACTTCGACTTAATTTCAACGTAATATTGATACTTAAACAATCTACAACATTTCCTGAAACTGTTCTTATACATCATTTTTTTAAATTCATAACTATAATTTTATGATGAATTTTTAAAAACTGCCCCTTCCCGTCACATATTGCCGGTGACGCACGCTCGGGACCTTATTATTAAAAGGCAAGATGAGAAGACGTGTTAATAGAAACCAATACTTGTTATTTAGATATTACGTAACAAAAGGAGTACAATTTCAACGACTAAATCTATCAATTTTACATTTTGGCTCTAAAATCGTTAACGGAGCCTTAAGTCTCAAAATCTCGAAAAAATTATATTTTTCCCGATAATAGCGCCTTTCGATCTGGCAACCCTACGTGAGCGGGGCGCGCCGCTTTTACATATAAAACGCTCACGCCCCGCTCACTCCCCGCCCGGAAAACGCGTGTGTGTGACGAAGCCTTAAAACTGCTAATGAAAGGTCTACCTCAGGATCAATATCAAGCACCCATGACATGAGACGACACGTTACTAATTATAATGTATCGATGCATCAGGCAGTTCAAAAGTCCCACAAAAATTCCGGGCACCTGATTATACCTCACTATCGCAAACGTACAAGCTTAGCTTCAAATTCAATTTCTTATTCATCGCATTATTTCGAGATCAATCGAATTTCCATTCTTTTAATTTAATTTACACATTTCGTTAGTCTCAATTGCTATAGTGATGTTAAAATAGTCACTAATTCTTTTATATGTATTGTGCTATGTCTAATTCAGTTATGTACTTTAAACATTATGCTAAGTAAAGCCTTAACGGCTCGCTTGACAACAAATAAATACCTGATTGTCAGTTATTACATTTATGAACTTTAAAATATGTAGTATCTTAGAATTATTATAATGGTTCGTTGCACACATTTTTAGTTTTGCCAACTCTTACCCCACGATAATTATAAGCTGCAAAACACTTTCTCGTAGGACACAAACACGTACATGATAATTGACACAAATGACTGCACTCACGGTTTTCACTTCTCAGTTTAGGTATTTGCGGCATTTCTTGGCGCCGCATGTGCAAGGTATCTTGACCTCTTCGAATGGGAATTTGTAGTCATAAGTCAGTTCTTCGCCAATACTGATGCGTCGTAGTGCAAATATCAAGATGTGTTTGTGGCCGTGGATGTCTACGACGCGTGAGTAGCAGTTTGGCTGAAAGCATAAAACGTTTAATTTAATAGAAAAAAATGTTGAACAAGTTGTTAACATAAATAGATGTTAAAAAATATAAACTTACATCACAAGAATGATTTATAAATCTCGCAGCATTTCCTTTTAGAGTGGCATCTACCACTAAGTTGTCGTCGATGCGGAACATATAGCATCCGCCAACGCCGCGACGACCACTCATTGCCTCGTACCGTTTCTCGCGTTGATCGGCCAATACAGCACGAATCACTTCACCGGCGTATTCAATCACCATATCACCTGTAATTGATCAATGAGGGAATCCATATATTATATTGGTTTCATTACTCTTAATATAATGCAATGGTATTTTATATATAAGAGTTGCGTACCTTCTTCAATCTCCCGTTTGCAGAACAAGCCTCGGCCATGAATGTGAGACCTATAGACGCCAACTGATGCCTTTGATGTTTCCTTTAATTGTCTGAATCGCATGGCTGGTGGTAAAGTTGCTAATCGCCTAAAATAAATTAAAGAAAATAATAGTCCCCGATAGATTTGAAAGTAGGTACCTAAGTTCTAAGGAAAAAATCATGGACATGCGTCTATTACTTTAATTAAGTACTGATTATGCAAATTTGCCTTGTCTTTTCCGTTGCCTCGTATTCGATTTGCGCTTTTACATTTTTCCATGCTAATTCTTCATAGGCGTTCGTTGATTTCGTCTGTACGCAGCATAATAGGCGTTGGTGCCCTATTAGCAGCAAGGCTTGTGACTTCCAAACCGAAGGTCGCGAGTTCGAATTCCAGCTTGCACTAATCGGTTTACGAAGCAGGAAAACATCGTGAGACCTATGTTAATATATATATTTTACTGGTAATACTATCAGGATTTTTTTTTAATTGATCGTTTTATTACCTCGAAATAGAACTTTCTCCATCTTGGCCAGTTAATGGGGGTGGTTCTTCTCTGAACGGTGACGCCATCCAGCTAAACATATCATGGCTTGCTTTACGGGCTATTGGACCGGTACGTGCACTGCCCCATGGACTTTCTTTAAACCCTTCGCTCAAGTCCAAGTCATTGTCCCAGCTGTTAAGAGGACGACCCTGTAGTAATTTGTATTTTGTGCACCGACTCGCCTGAAATAAAATAAACACTGTAACAACTCTTTGTGGCGTAAATATATCCTTTATATGTGAAAATCGTGAACAGATTATATTAACTTACCCCAGGTAGTTGTTCAATCAAGTATTTTAAAGCATTGTTGTTCAGTCCGAGCAGATGGGCGCCAGACAGAGTAGATGGCAAATTGTACTGAATCAGAGGTAAGCCTGATTGCTTTCTAGCATTTTGGACAGCCTCTATCACTTTAGCCCATAGATCAGTCAGGGAAGTCGACGTGTAATTAAATCCATCTTCCGAGGTTACCTCGTATATTAATTTAGGCCCATCGTCTTTTGGTGGTTCTGGTGTTGGTTTTTGCAACGAAAGCCCTTTATTCTCCTGACCTTTCGCTACTTTATTCGGTTTCTTCGTCGCAACAACATCACTGTCGATTTTTTTATCATTAATAGGCCTTTTTGTAACTTTGCATGGTCCACTGGGCAACTTGAGTTGCACAGCAACCTTATTGGAGTCTTTTTCTTGTAAAACTTTTGGTGGCTCCACTTCTATCATTTCAGCATCTAAATTTGGTAGCGACGTCATTTCAGAAGTTTGTCCTGATTCGATAATGCTATTCTGCACCACTATCGGACTAACAGAACTATGACTAGCTTGTTGTATTTCTGTTGAGAGTTGAATGGCACGAGCGGCATCCATTTCTTCCTTTTCTTTGTTCGCTTTTTCTAGTTCCATCATTCTTTTTGACTCTTCGATCGCCTTCTCCAAATCACTGTCAATAGCTTCATCTTTAATGTTAAGATCTGGCATGTCATGGCTAACTGTTCTTTGTTTGGGTACTGCAGATGTTTTAGTAGATGTACTAGTACAATTCTTTGACGATGATTTACTTTGGCCATCACGATGCAAAGGCAACACTCTATTCATCGGCCTCATAGACATCGGGTTGACGACGTTAGTTGGTATACCCGACTGTTGAGTGGGTGGAGCTTTTGGCAATGTAATGCTAGATGTATTTTGTGTTGGCAAGCTAATAGTGTTGTTAGGTACAGGTATACATATCATATTACTGTTTCCACTTTGATTTTGTAACATGCTAGTACTAGATTGAAGTGGGAAACTAATATCTGCAGCGGATTTTGATGCAATCTTTGGATCAACGAGATTGTTCTGCACAGTAATGTTGACAGTGTTATTACTAGAATTAACATTTATATTCATCGGTGCACTGTTTGGTATAGCTTGGAACGGTACATTAATCAAAGTTCCACTACTTTCATTTTTCTGTTGAAATGTTAGAGGATCAGGAACATTGTTACTATTGTTGTTAGTTACTACCCGTATGTTGTGTTGCTGCGGTACATGTTGGTTCATATTGTTATCTAGGGTTGCATTAGGCAACCTATTCCTTTCTGGAAGATTAATGACTCGATTATTTTGAGTATTCATTTGCATGAAGCCCATTTGACTGTTCATTGAGATTGCGTGATTTTGCTTATCAGTGTTCACAATATTAACTTTGGGGCTGTCATTACTGGCCAAATTAGTGTTAGATGGCGGGCCCATGATATTCTTGCCTCTCAGATTGTCCTGACTGAATTTATCATTTATATTCGGCCGACTCAGCTGACTGTCGATATTGGCGGTTTGATTAGGCGAGTTGTTAGTTGTATTCATACTGCAGCTATTTATGTTAATTTGGGCGTTATTTACCTGATTACCCAAAATCTGGTTTTGGGTGCCCGAGGTGTGCGGCTGTGAATTATTTATCATCATGTGATTAGGATTATTTGGCATAAGATTGTTTATATTGAGTTCTGAGGCGTTGTTGCAATTCATTAACATATCATGGTTCATCATGGTGTTTTGGGTATTCGCCCCATATATACCGCTGTTGTTCATTATATTATTATTCGACATGTTCGAGTTATTAACGCCCATACCGTGAATGATATTACTGGTACCCAAATTCATATTGTTGCTTGTCGACATATTTGAGCACAGTTCGAAAGCAGATTGGTTGTTCGAAAATTGCGTATTGTTGCCTGAGCAACTACCACTACAAGGGTTCGAGATCTCATTCTTGATATCTGGTATATTAGGACCATGCATCATTGAATTGTTCATCTGGTGGTTGGAGTTGTTTCCTATTTGCATAGCGTTAGTGTGCATATTACTATTATTCATGTTGTTAATTTGATGTTGCATCAGTGAAGCGTGATCCATGGAACTCCGGTTATTGGGTATTTGATTCATGGCATTAAGATTTTGCATTACAATTGAACTGTTGTCATGTCTATTGCTGTGCAGATTAGTCATTGAACTTGAGTTGTCTATTTGATTGTTAATACTCATATTCGTTGCACCACTTGACATATGGTGCATATGCATGTTATTATCCATCTGTTGTCTGTTATGAATCTGATTAGGCAGATGTTGGTGCATTCCCATCAAACTATTATTTTCAATGTGAGCGCGATTGTTTTGCATCTGAATCAGGTTAGGGATTTGATGTTGGTGATGGTGCCCGGCATTTTCCATTGGCCTATTTTGCTGCATAGCCATTTGCTGATTACCTTGCATATTATTGTTATCTATTTGGGGCCTGTTACTGTTCATATGGTGATTTATTTGTTGCATACTATGAAGCTGTGAGTTGTGCATTCCCTCCATAGATCTACTGGTATGCATTTGGTGGCCCATATTGTTAATGCCATGAGGTTGCATATTTTCAATAACCATTCTGTTATTTTGCACATTATTTAAATTCTGCATTGATGATGACATATTATGCATGTGATTCAAATCGTTTGCTTGTCTATTCATATTATGATTATTGTTTATACTATGCATATTCATTGAATGGTTTATTAGATTGTTATCAGGAGTGTTGCGATTAGAAAGCATGTTAGTTTGACTGTGGGATTGTTGTCCAGGGGATATATTTTCATGGAAGGACCTGTTCAGTGATCCTTGGTTTAACTGTTGCAATTGATTACTGTTATCGATTTGCCTAACATGTTGAATTTGTCCGTTCATTATGTGTATTTGATTAGAATTCGACAGCTGAGTATTTTCATGTGGAATAATTTGCATATTACCATGTGGTAGGTTTGACGTATTTATGTCATGTTGCTGGATATTTTGGTGCATGGTACTTTCATTGGTTACAGTTGAGTTAACTCTGTTATTGCTTATTTCTTCACATATTATATTCATATTTTGGTGAGTATTATTGCCAGAATTTAGGATTGGCAATTGTCCATGGGTAGCATTTGAATTTGTACACAACGGATTTTGGTTACCGGAAACTGAAATAGTGTTCTGGTTGTGATGCATTTGAGGTCGCATTGCACTATGTGGTATGATGCTGATAGCTGGTGGGCTTCCCATAAGATTGTTCATGTTGCTCGCTACCTGGCAACTATTCAATTTGTGTATATTCACTTGATTACTGCCACTATCCATATTTTGTTTGTTATCATTAGTTCCCATGGTCTGGAAAGCTTTTTCGTTCTGAGAATGTTGCTGCGAATGGGATGCCATTATCTCTTGCGAAAAGTTAATATGGCCACCTTCAGTTTTCGATAAGGCATTGATTTTGCTTAATTTCAAAGATGTATCAGCATCAAAGTTGCTGTTCATGGCTGAACACGGAGGGTAAATATTTCCAGCCGTAATTTGAATTACGTTATTAGATGTTGAATGAGACGTGTGATGGCTCACGTTAACAGTTGATTCAAACTGCTGAGAATGTATATTCAGACCAGAAATTGAGCTATTATTAGACATCGGTACTAAAATATTCTGGTTGACTTTTTCAGATTCATTATGTGCTTGTGGTCTACACGTAAGGGAATTACTGATATTGTTGTGCATATGAATTGTAGGTGCGTTGGCATTGCTTGTTTTGGCAGTCATGTTCTGTAACTCTATCTTGTTATCTGCGCTGCTTATTGGAGTCAACTGAGTAAGTTGCCTCCATGGTGTGGGCGACTTTAAGCTTTGGGTTACACTTATAGTGGGCATATTTGATGAGTTTGAAATTTCATGTAGGTTACCACTTATCTCTATAACATGTGAATTTTCTATTTTCATGTTATTCTTATTAATTGAAGGAGCTATTGAACTTGAAACAATAGGTTGCGATATGGGAATCGATTGTATTGAAAACGATGGAGCTGAATGTGGCACCGATTGCGAAATAGCCATAATAGGCTGTCCAGTCGAGGATACTAAAGTGACACTTGGTGACATTGAAACATTATTTGGCTTGCAAAAATTAGAGCGCTGGAATTGCTGAGGAGTACTAGAAATTGTCATTCCGTGTATTTGAGAAGTAATAGGATTCATATTTTGTCGCCCTGTTATAATAGTCGGACCAGCATGTGAACCCATTGACAAAGATACTGGACTCATTTGTATTACTTTTGGAGTTTGCCGGTTGGCGTTGTTGTTCGCTAGCTTATCAGGTAGAGGTTGCAGAGTTAAATTAGGCACTGGTGCTTTAACCTTTAGTGATTGTGGTGATGACTGAACAGTTTGAGCTGTAACCACATTTGCCGCCGACGATGCTGCTTGATTGACGCCATCGCCGACATTGTTTACGACGACATATCCAGTGGGAACTTCTACTATGGGCTCTATTTTACTGGCCTGAAATACTTGTGTCGTAGTTGCAGAAAAACTACTGTTTTGAGCAAGTACTCCTTGCATTGCCGTTGATACGAACTGCTGCGAAGACATCACGGTGTTCTGTACGATTGTTTCCAGACCATAATATACAGGTTGTGTTGTAGTCAAATACATGCACCCTGAAGGATCAGTAACCATTTCCAGGGTAGGAGTAGATCCCAGAATAACTTGATCGTTGCAAAACTGTGGCAACAAAGTTCCTTGTGGCAGTATTGTTGCACTTGGTCCGGAAGATATTAATGTATTTCCTTGCGATTGTATAGCATTTGGTAATATTGTGTTCTGACCAGTTCCAGTCGCGCCTCCTGCTTGTAGAGTATTATTAGGTAGAAGAGTGGCTGTCTGCGATGTTATATTTCCAGGTGCGAGACCTTGAATAGTTCCCTGTGGTATAATCGTAGCACCGTTTTGTGTATGTATCGTTTGTGGTAAAATGGTCGGACCGTTTGGACCCTGAGAAATTATACCTTGAGTCTGTAAAGCTCCTTGGGGCAAAATCGTAGCACCTTGTTGAATAGCTTGAGGCAAAATGCCAACATTTCCTTGCGGTAGTAAAACTGGGATACCTCCACTAGGTACGGCAACCAATCCTCCCGATTCGGTTTGTTGTATTTGAAATGTTTGAGGCATAAGTCCACTTTGCGAGATAAATTGTGTTGGTGTGGTTTTAAAATCGCCTTGAGGTCCGATTGTCGCAATGTATTGCATGTTCTGATTTTGTTGTTGGGACAAAGCTTCAACATAAGCAGACATTATATTCTGATTGGAAACTGGTTGCACAATTATTGACGGCTGGCCAGACTGGTTATTAGTCTGTAATTGAATCACGGTATTACTGGCACCAATTGGAGATTGATTGATAGTAGTAAATGTCTTTTCAAGTTTTGTCTGCCTTTTGATTGTAGTAGGTTTTGGTATCGGTCGTCCTCTGCCACGGTTAGTGGCTTGAAAAATAGGCTTAGGCTGTACAGGTGCTGGCTGCTTTTTAGGAGACTTTTGTGGATTGCCAGGCAAAATTATGTGTTGTTTATGTGTATTTGGAGATGTTAGTCTTTGAGCAGTCATTGCAGGTACAACTATGGTAGGATTTCCCTGTATTTGTGGTCGAATCATTGGTTGAATATTCTGTATGATTGATGCGTTTGGCATGCCTTGAATAGAATTCACAGGTAAGGTAAGGGTTGATGCGCTGGCCATATTAGGAAAATTGGCAACTTGACTTTTGCCTTGGACCATACTTGTGATATTTCCCTGGTTTGACGGTATAGTTAAAACTTGATTCGAGTTTGAGGAAATTACTTGTATGCCTCCTGCACCTGACAGAAGTTGGGCCATGTCGGTTCCACTTTGAATTTGCTGTATGTTCGAGTTAGTATTCCCAGGCTTCACGCAAATATTGTATGGAAGGACACCAGGTTGAGTGATGATTTGTGGTGCCATAATTTTCTGTCCGCCTGCTGAACTAGTTTTAGGTGGTAGTAACATTTGTGGTGTTACCACAATCTGAGGAGATGATAAAACTTGCTGATTAGCCGACACTTGAACATTTGTGGGTTTGCTTTGATCGAAAATTACTGTTCCTGATTTCATCTGCTCTGTTATTGTCATAGTCATTTCATTTGCGGGACCAGGTGACGGTGTTTCAACTATTGTACCATTAATCGTGATCTGCCTTGTATTGATTGAAGTTCGCCTGGCAGATATACTTTCTGCTTTTACAGTATTTTCTGTGTTACTTACTACACCTGTATGTATAATCATAGGTTGAGCAAAAGCACCTTGAAAAGCATTTTGCAGTGTTGTTAATGTTCTATTTTCAGGTGATTTTGGATTCTCACTCTCACTTTCACTTGTTGACATCATGTCACAGGATGGAACATGTCTTTCATAGGATTCCTTGTTTCTGTACGTGCATTGACATCTGTCGCATCGTACCGGCTGTTCTATTTGTCCGGAAATACCAGATCCATCATCCAAAGGCCTCATAACCAGTTCAGGCTGTCCGCTAATAGAATTTCCGGCAATAGTTACAGTATAAGTACTTTCTGAACCACTTGCCCTGTAGAGAAACTGGTTTGTTTGATTTCTCATAGTTTCATTTCCTGGATGATCTTCAGCTCCATCCAATTGTGATATAGGAGAAAAGTCATCGTCACGAGGACTGTTTGGCCGCGAACTGCAGGTGCTTTCAGATCCTGACCAGTCTGCAGTACCATCTAGTTGCGATATTGGACTGCATTGTATTTTTGTATAAAAATCTATAAAACCAGCAGCATAATAGCCATCAGATTTGTCCGATTTTTCGTTTTTGCTTTCGTCCTTTGGTTTGGGTGAAGTAGCGCGGTAATTGATACCACTTGTATGTGGTGCTTCCTCGCACATCGAACTACCACTGCTGCTACTACTGGGCTCAGATTTCACTTTCTTATCTACAGCTATAGAATCTATTTCTTTAATAGGTTCCAAGGCGTTATCTACTGTTGTCACTCTTTGTGCTGAGGTTGGTTTACCAGTGACAGTGGAAGTTCTACCCATTTTGCACCGTTTAATAGTAGATGATAATAAACTTGTATCAAATTTGTTATTCCATGTCAGGCTACTTGATCTTTGTTGTCCTCTGCCAGTTGATAAACTTTTTAAATTGTGGTTTTGTAAAAGCATCTCTGACTTACTTCGTTTCAATTCCTTACTTCCAGATTCTAATCGCGCGTTAAGTAATTCATCAATGAAGTCTGTTGTTGATCGTGCATCACTATTTTTGTCATCCGATTGACCAATAGCGCCGTAGAACTCATTTTTCAAATCCATTGCAACAAGGTCTTCATAGGACATCAATTTAGGAAAAATGTCTTGCATTGAAATGCCGTCTAAAAGGTCGTGATTAAGGTCTTCGAATATAGCATCTTTCAGTTCAGGTGGTAAAAGATCTGCTGTATTTTGAGGTTCTTCTTCATCTTGTTGCTCTTGTTTACAGACATTATCTAACAAGTGCTCAACGACTTGCTTTACAGCCAAGTCTTCTAAAGTTAATGCATTACCAAATTTAATTGGAGATTTATCATTTTTAAGCATAAAAGCTGGTTTTGCCGTTCCTGTTTCCAGACTTTGATGCCAAGCGCCTATTTCAGCCATAACACGATCTACGACGTTCATATCTGTTGAATGGTCTACAGTTATGTTTACACCAAAATCAAATCCAGGCATTGGTTCAGCCAAAATTAGTTTAGTTTTTATAGTGTATCTCACTATCTTCAGGGGTTTTTTACAAGACCAAAACAGGCGAGTACATGAAAAGTCAACAGGCATCAAATATTCTTCATAGTCAGATACAGGGGGTACTATCTTCCCAAGACTATTTACTGTCAAAGATCCCATTAAAAATTGGACTTTTTTAATTTCACTGTATCTCTTCTTCTTTTTGTCAAGCTCTACGTAGACTGGCCTTGTAAGCTCAAAGTCGGCGTCTTTTTGCAGGCTTACTTTTGGAACATCTTTACCATGAGTTGGGCAAAATACTCTTTTATCATCCATAAAGGCACAATTTTCTCTCATTGCACATGCATAGTGATATGTTTCGCTGCAGTTCTTGGCACAGCAGCCGACACTAGCACCTTTTATTTCACAGGAAGCACATTTAATCATCTTTCCTCTTGATATGGCTGAATGGACATTTTGTAAAGAACCATCAATTTCCTCAAATACTTCTGCTGACCAAAGGGCACAGTTAGCATGAATCCAATCGTTTTGTCCACAATATAGTAATCTCCCTTCCTTTGCAGGTGAACCATCCCCAACAATTTTGCAAAGCACACACGCCCTTGAATCAACAACAGGGTAAAATTCCAATAAGTCTTCGTCTTCATTTTGACCTTCCACCTCTAACTTTGGTACAATTTGATCTATTGGTCGTTCAATGGACAGAGCAGCTACATCAGCATGCTTGTCATCAGTCATTTCATGATCTTTCAGAGATTCTGTTTCTTCCTGTTCTCTTTCAACTTCCAAGTTCGGTTGAAGACAGTTATTTTCACAGTCAAACCATGGAAATGTTTCTGAGAATAATTCCTTGTATATACGTTTCAAATCTTCATTAATTGTTCTTTGAATAACTTCTCGCATATCATGATTAAAATCTTTCAAAGAAACATATTCATCACTGTTAACTCTTTTTTTTATATCAAGCAGCGATGGTGAAACCATTCTGTTTAATTCGTCAATACCAGTAGCCAGACTGGGCGTACTTGGATTTCGTATTACAGCTGGGCTTAATTCTTGCTCACTACGTGCTTGCAAAACACTTTTTGCTGGCTCATCGTCATCAGAAATAGCCTCATATTTGTCATCATGTACAGTGGTCGGCAGCATTGTTGTTGCCTTTTCCGTTTTCTGAATAGGATTATTTTCATGAACCTCAACACAGGGGGTATCAAATTCCGTTTTGGTGCCAAAAAGCCCAGTAGTAAAACATATTTCCTTGTTTTGCATAAGAGGTTCTTGAAGATTGACAACTTTGTGCAAAGGGTGCGGAATTCCTTCTTTTTCCATATCGTCTTCGGCTAGTAATGACGAGCAGTGCCATATTTGAGACGACCGTGGATCGTCAGATTTCTGCATAAAGTTATTTCGACGTCCTCTTGATGAATTTCTGTATACTTTAGTCTCAGAAGTATTCTTCAATTCGTCATCAGCTCCATCAAAATGCAATTTTCTTATCGCTTGGGGAGACATAATTCGGTAAGGCTTGTTAGGCACAGGAGTATTTTTGTGCGGCGTTAATTTAAGAAGTGCGCACGCCTTTCTATTTTTCGCCAGAAGCTTTAATAGATGTAATAATCTTCCCTTAAGGTGTTCAGTCAGCATTTTCCTCCAGGGTGGGTCGTTGGGCATACACTTACAACAGATATATTCAATAGACGGTGGGAGAGCTGACAGGAGCTGGTACTCCTCTCCTGATAAACCCTCACAGCTGGCATGAACCCATCGCGCACACCATCCGCATTCCATCATCTAAAAAGATATACAAAAAAAATTACAGTATGTTTAGGTATTTTATTTATCAATATCTGAATGGTTGTGCTAAAATGCATGGCATATTTCCATGTAACTATCTAATTGCAATTTTCTAGTTAGTTCTAAAGTAGAACAAAACGAATCAAATGTTGTTTAAGGGGGTGCAAAAGTAACATTTTGCTTTGAGAAAAGGATACAATATCATCACAAATAAAAAACTGATGCAGTATATAAAGGTACGGAATAAATAATAGTACTATGCAAAGTACCTAGGTACTTAAAGTAGTAGTAGGTACTAAAAGTATTTAGGGTAAATCCACGTCAGTTGACGTTACATTTAAAACGGCAAGTTGTCAAACAATAGTACATTACATACCTAGGGAAGTGAATTCGTGAATGCTCCAGATCGCAGGTGTTTGTGGCTCGAACCGAAGGCGAGGGCCATAAATATGCGATCTGGGGCTTTACGAATTACCGCCCATGGTTTGTCTAAAGTTTTACGTCTTGCCTTTGCCAGGAAGTGAGGCGGGGAGAAAATCCCACTTACGGGCCTAGGGTGACGTAATAGTTATTTACGATACAGGTGCGGAAAGTAGGAAATCGCAACGAAAAAAATACCTTGCTATCAAAGTCGTTGTCCCTGTAACATGCTTGGCACAGAGGGCAATAATTGCCCTTTTGTCGTAGTTTAAAACAGGGTCCGCAGAATGGAAGACTCCCTACGAACTTGCTCACGCGGCCGCTGTCGCAGCTCTTGCATTTCAAGCATGTACTGCAAATCTGCAAAAGACGACAAAGTATGAAAGAAATATATTGATTTCCTGAAGTATTTAAGTCATCTGGTTGTAAGTTGATAACAGACAGAATAGTACATACGTTACAAGTGCGAAAAATAGGAAATTCGAAACGTGTGGCGATAAATTAAAACACGACCGAAGGGAGTCGGGCCTTAAGAGTCACCTAGGAGGTCGTTCTAGATTGGTACCTGTGGCCAGTCGCTCCTGTGCTGCGGCGGCGCCGCGGGCAGACAGGCGGCGTGGTAGTGGCGCGCGCAGCTGCGGCAGCGCAGGCGCGCGGCGGGGCGCGCGCACGCCGCGCACGCCACGCAGCGCGCGCACGTCCAGCCGCCGCGCGCGCTGTCCTCCGCGCACCACGTGTGGTACCACTCGCAGCATGAGCTACACACCAACATCTGAAATTAAACAATTTTTATCGCTAAACGATTCGTTGCGTAAACACCGACCGAAGTACGTGTCGGATGCGACTTGTACATATTTGATTTGCGTCTAGCGAAGGAAAATTCGTTACAAAAATAAATCACTGTAGCTTATGTTAAACTCATGCCGAAGTCAAGGATGTACAAAAACACGCACATCGTTTCAATTTAAGATGTATAGATTTACTAGCTGTTGCCCGCGACTTCGTACGCGTGGATTTGTATATTGGTGGTTATATATTTCTACATTAGCTTAGAACATTGTGCAGCAAGTGATTGCGGTAGGACGGTTAATCATCTGTTAATTATTAATATTATACAACGCATGAGACTTTGTCTTTCACAACCTACGAAGTTTCAAGCCCCTAACTGAATAAAATTGTCCGCGATATAATCCCTCTAAACCCCCTTAGAAGATTTTCATGTCCTCTATTTAATAAAACCTACTACCTAACTACCTATTTACGAAGTTTGAAGTTCCTAGCTTTAAATAAAATTTGAACCCTATACAAACTTTCAACCCCTTTTTAATCATTTTAGGGGATGATTTTTTAAAAGCTGAAATTATTTTTCTTGTATTCTAATAATATGCCTTTATACAACGATTCAAGTCCCGCACTCAAAAAAATGTTTGGCCTCCAAACAAATTTTCAACCCCTTTTTCACCACCTCGGGGGATGAATTATCAAAATCTCTGAAATTAGTTTTCTTCTCTTTTGATAATATACATTTTTACAAAGTTTCAAGTTTGTAGCTTTAAATAAAATTTGAACCCTATACAAACTTTCAACCCCCTGTTTTAACCCTGTTAGGGGATTAATTTTACAAAACGCTAAAATAACTTTTCCTGTCTTCTAATAATATCCCCAAATAGAAAGATTCAAGTCGAGCGTTCGAAAAAATGTTTGATATCCATACAAACTTCCAACCCCTTTTTCACCACCTTAGCGGATGAATTTTCAAAAACGCTGAAATTAGTTTTCTTGTATCTTAATTTAATACCTTTTTGTAAAGTTTCAAGTTCCTAGCTTAAAATAAAATTTGCACCCTAAGACGAACTTTCATCCTCTTTTTATCCCCCTTAGGGGTTGAATTTCCAAAAAATAGCAATTACTTTCTTGTAATCGGCTATTATGCCTTTCTAAGAAGTTTCAAAGCATTTGTAATGGATTAAAACTTTCAACCCCTTTTTAATCCTGTTGGGGGATGAATTTTACAAAACGCTGAAATTATTTTTCCTGTATTTTAATAATATCCCGAAATACAAAGATTCAAGTCCCGCGTTCGAAAAAATGTTTGATATCCATACAAACTTTCAACCCCCTTTTTACCACTTTAGGGGATGATAATTCAAAAACGCTGAAATTAGTTTTCTTGTATTTTAGCAACATATATTTTTACGAAGTTTCAAGTTCCTAACTTAAAATAAAATTTGAACTCCATACAAACTTTCATCCCCCTTTTAACCCTGTTAGGGGATGAATTTTACAAAACGCTGAAATAACTTTTCCTGTCTTCTAATAATATCCCCAAATACAAAGATTCAAGTGCCGTACTCTCAAAAATATTTGATCTCCGTACAAACTTTCAACCCCGTTTTTACCACCTCGGGGGAAGAAGTTTTAAAAACGCTGAAATTAGTTTTCTTGTTTTTTTAATTAATTACCTTTTTACGAAGTTTTAAGGTCCTAGCTTAAAATAAAATTTGCACCCCGGGACAAAATTTCATCTCCTTTTTTACCCCCTTAGGGGTTGAATTACCTAAAACGTCGCAATTCCTGTTTTTTGTCATCGGCTATTATGTCTTTCTAAGAAGTTTCAAGCATTTTTAATGGATTCAAACTTTCAACCCCTTTTTAACCCTGTTAGGGGATGAATTTTCAAAAACGCTGAAATTACTTTTCCCATCTTATAATAATATCCCCATATACAAAGTTTCAAGTCCAACACTCACAAAAATATTTGATCTCCATACAAACTTTCAACCCCTTTTTCACCACCTTGGGGGATGAATTTTCAAAAACGCTGAAATTACTTTGCCCGTCTTATAATAATATCCCCATATACAAAGTTTCAAGTCCAACACTCACAAAAATATTTGATCTCCATACAAACTTTCAACCCCTTTTTCACCACCTTGGGGGATGAATTTTCGAAAACGCAGAAATTAGTTTTCTTGTTTTTTTAATTTAATACCTTTTTACGAAGTTTCAAGGTCCTAGCTTAAAATAAAATTTGCACCCCAGGACAAAGTTTCATCCCCTTTTTTACCCCCTTAGGGGTTGTATTACCTAAAACGTCGCAATTCCTTTTTTTTGTCATCGGCTATTATGTCTTTCTAAGAAGTTTCAAAGCATTTGTAATGGGTTCAAACTTTCAACCCCTTTTTAACCCTGTTAGGGGATGAATTTTCAAAAACGCTGAAATAACTTTTCCCGTCTTATAATAATATCCCCATATACAAAGTTTCAAGTCCAACACTCACAAAAATATTTGATCTCCATACAAACTTTCAACCCCTTTTTCACCACCTTGGGGGATGAATTTTCGAAAACGCAGAAATTAGTTTTCTTGTTTTTTAATATAGTACATTTTTACAAAGTTTCAAATTCCTAGCTTAAAATAAAACTTGCACCCCATACAACCTTTCATCCCCTTTTTAACCCCCTTAGGGGTTGAATTTCTCAAAATCGCTTCTTAGCTCTTATACATTTTATAAATGCAACCTAGTGTCCAAATTTCAACTTTCTAGCGTTTGTAGTTTCGGCTCTGCGTTGATGAGTCAGTCAGTCAGTCAGTCAGTCAATCAGTCAGGACACGTGCATTTATATATATAGATATATGTAGGTACAATTTATGAATTAAAATATTAGGCGCTGTTTTACATTGCTTAACATTTTTCATTTTAATTTTTTTTTTCTGGAATATCGATCCAGAGGCCGTGAGTTCAAGTCTCACCGAAGACAGTAATTTTACCACTTTTAAATTTAAATTTTTCATTTTGTCCGTTACGACAGCCAATGCGGTACCTAATTGTAATACCATTCATTCATTAACAAAAACTGTCGGGGTTAGATGGAATGGGATGGAGTTAGTATCTTTTCGAAAAAATGCAAATAATACAACTATAAAATAAATAAATATTAGAGGACATTCTTACGCAGATTGACTAAGTCCCACAGTAAGCTCAAGAAGGCTTGTGTTGTGGGTACTCTCAAGACAACAATATATAATATAAAATCCTAATACATAAATACATAGAAAACACCCAAGACTCAGGAACAAACATCTGTGCTCATCACACAAATAAAATAATGTCCTTACTGGGATTCGAACCCAGGACCGCAGCTTTACAGGCAGCGTCACTACCCACTAGGTCAGACCAGTCGTCAAAATAAACACGCCAACATAATTTTTACCTTTTCTTTCCCTGCACTACCACACAAGAAGCATAACCTCGCGACGGTAAATGGAGCGGTTCCGATGACACCAAATCCAGAGCTACAGACTTCATCTGGATCATAGCTTTCCCAAAAGTCGACGCAGATCAATTCTGGCCGATTTTGACTGAACTTTTGAGATCGTCCACGCATCTGTAAATAGACAGATATATATTGTTTATGATATGTTTAGACTGACTTTGAAGAGTAAATATGTATATACCTATTTTAGATTTCAAACTTACATTTGTGATGTTTGTTAGGGGTTTCATGACAGTCTTCTTCGGTAAAAGATCCATGACAGTCTCATCTTCACTAGACTCTTGTTTGGATGGAACTTTAATAGATAGTTCTGTGTCCTGTATCTTTCTTTTCTTTGGCTCCTGCATTTCAATATCAGCCTCTTTTGCAGGAGTCACTTCACACAGTTGTGCAGGTGCCTTATTCTCGGTATCCATCTCAATATCACAGCTAGGCACTTTAGGAGCAAGAACATCTTTTTCAATAACAGGTAACAAACTGTTGTCTTCTTCAGATGAAATCGAATTTTCTTGCTTTTCTTTCTCTTCTTGGGTAGGGAATGTAGCAATAGGTTGTCCTAAAACAATTGACGCACTTCGGCATACATGCTTGACTCTTGGCCCCTTAAGTTCCACCTTCTGGCGTTTAGGGTCTTCGGACTGTTTAGAGTCACCTTTATCACCTTTATCTTTCTTCCGCACTTTAACCCTCGTTATGCGACGCTTTCTATTCTCACTGAAGTCTTCACCATCTTCTTCAGCTGAACCTTGATCTTTTTTGGTCTTATCCTGTAAGTA